>NC_092722.1:188228750-188468750 GCF_047496885.1 Scyliorhinus torazame
CTCCGCACAGACAGTGACCCAAGCCGGGAATCGAACCTGGGACCCGAGAGCTGTGAAGCGACAGTGCTGACCACTGTGCTACCGTGCCGCCCACAGATAACCAAAAATAACAAATACAATAGCAATCCCCCAACCAGCATTCCCCTCATCATACTAACCCAAACCTCCCCCCTACATCCCAAATACAAAACAAGAAAGACCAAAAGAGAATCCGCGGTCATCCCATACATGGCAAACAATAAACACACTAAACTGCCTTCCCACGCCGCCCCCCTCCTAATGGTCAATGGCATCCAATTCCTGAAAGTGCAGGATTAACAATGCCCATGAATTGTAGAACCCTTCCATCCTCCCCCTCAACTCAAACTTCCCATCCTAATTCCTGATTGTCCCAAAGACCCCAACCCTCCAGCGTCTCATCCCCCAAATTGCCACCTCACACCCCTCCGGTCTTTATTGCCCCACCCCCAGCCCTATCCCCCATCCACATCATCCTATCTCCCCCTCCCCATGGAGGGGACACAGGGTTACAGGGACATGGCGGGGGAGTGGGTAGACCGTTTTTCAGAGGGTCTGCCCGATGGGCTGAATGTCTTCATTCTGCACTGTCGGAATTTTATGGATTCTGTGGACCTTTTCTTCATCTCTATGTCTCCCTATCCCTGTCTCCCTATCTCCTCAGTTCCCTGTCTCACGGGCTTTCCAGTGTCCCACTCCCTGCTATAAGGTTACCCCCTCCACTCTTGGCTGCTGCTGGTGTGAAAGGTTGGTCTGAGAGCAATGGGGACACTGGTCATCAGAATAGAAGAGTGCACATTGGTGAGAGAAAGGTGGGTATCGGACAGGTGCAATGGAATCAGCACAGAGGGAGTAGTACTGAAGCGGGGATTGGGGGGGGGGCTTGCAATAGAGGACGCGGAGCAGAGCAGCGGGGTGCAGGTCAAGAGAGGTTTGTTTTGGCGTGGGTCGGCTGTCCCGGTCAGGGAGGTGCGTCTCTCGGTTGGCAGGAAGAGGTGTGGGGAATGGAGGCTGCTTTGACATCCAGGCGCAGTAACATTCAGTGACTGGGATGGCAGAGGGGTAGCAATGGCGAAGGGAATAAAGGTTTGCCTCTCCAAGCGGGGCGAGGAATTTAATGGAACATTGGTCGGGCCTTGGCCACGGGGTGGTGGGGGGGGGGGGGGGGGTGTTGTTGACACACGCACGACAGGAAAACAGAGATAATGGAGAGATCGAACCTGCAGAGGGAGACGGTGAAAATGGAAGATGTAATCTTACTGTAGGCACAGCGGCGGACAGGGTGGTACTGGTTAGCTGTCCCCCACCCCGTGGCCAAGGCCCGACCAATGTTCCATTAAAATCCACTTTCTGATGCTGCTAACGAGGGGGGGGGGGGGGGAATCAGTGGGCATCTCAAATGGGTATCTCGGGTCTCACATGTAACCTGCGATCGGTGTGTGGTCGTGTCGTGCCCTCCCTCTGTGGGCACCGATACGGGCTGGCATCCTCTCCTTCACGGGCTGTTTGATAATCTCTGGGCCTAATGTGTTTTTTTCTTAGGATATAGCGACCCAGGCGTTCGCAATGCCCTCACCAGTTAGAACGGTGATTGTAGCGGATTTTGACAATGACCAGGAGCTGGAGGTATTCTTCAACAATATCGCGTACCGAGGGTCTTCGGCAAACCGCATCTTCAGGTGGGTCAGATCTTGTTACAGAATGGTAGAAACTTTCAGCACAGAAGGGTGTCTATTCAGCCGATCGTATCTATGGTGGGAGGAGCATTCATTTGTGTTTAGTCTGTAACCCTGGGAGCGCCTCATCTTCAAGTCCCCACGTTCCTTTAAAATTAATTCCGGAATCTTTTCAGAACATCCCAGATCTCAGCAATTCTGCGTGCCAAAAAGAATTCTCATATCCCCTCGAGATTGTTTGTCAATGGTTCTAAATCTATGACCCCTGGTTATTGATCCACTCGCCAGAGAGAATAGTTTGTCTCCATCTACTTTATCAATAGCTCTTACCATCTCGGAATGCCTCCAATAGGTCAGTTCTTAAACCTCCCCGTTGCAGGGAGCAGTCATGACCTTTCCAATCCCTCGTCATAACTGAAGCCTCTCATCCCGAAGATTGTGGCCTTTTGAAACATTATTTGACATAATTTTATCCCCTTTCGCAGAAAGAAGAATAGGTCATTTTTCCCTCAAGCCTGTCCCACATTCAACTCGAAACAAAGGCTGTTCTGTGTCCTAATGTCACCTGCTCGGCTCGGTTTCGGAACCCAAAATATACTCAAACAAATGCATCAAACTCAGTTGTGCCATTTTCAGTTGGCCCCGAATGCGCCCCCCCCCCCCCCCCCCCCACACTTTCCACCCCCAGCCCCAGCGGCTTTTTGCAGGGGGGACTGATCCAGATTTTCACTCCACTTTGTGTGAGGGTGAGTTTTTTTTACATCACCCCTGAACAACTCTCTCTAATTTATAATCTGAAACATCGAAGAACATAGGAACAGGAGTAGGTCATCTGGCCCTTTGGGTCTCAGTCAGATCTTTATATTCTTCAATACATAGGAAGTACAAGCCCAGTCTCTGAACCTGTCCCCAAAGCTTAACCCCTTTATCCCTCGTTTTATTCTAGTGCCTGAAGGCACTCACTAACATTGGAGCATAGAACCTGTACTGACCTCAGATTCATTCAGCACATCCTCCTGCACGGGTCATTCACTTCATTGGATCATGTGGTCATTGCATTACGCTTAATTCTACCTTCCATTGAATCATGGAGCTCTCCGACATGGATCTCACTGACACAGAGCTCTCTGACACGGACCTCTCCCACACGGACCTCTCCCACACGGAGCTCTCCCACACGGAGCTCTCCCACACGGAGCACTCCCACACGGAGCTCTCTGACATGGACCTCTCCCACACGGAGCTCTCCCACATGGAGCTCTCCCACACGGAGCTCTCCCACACGGAGCTCTCCCACACGGACCTCTCCCACACGGAGCTCTCCCACATGGAGCTCTCCCACACGGAGCTCTCCCACACGGAGCTCTCCCACACGGAGCTCTCCCACACGGAGCACTCCCACACGGAGCTCTCCCACACGGAGCTCTCCCACACAGAGCTCTCCCACACAGAGCTCTTCCACACAGAGCTCTCCCACACGGAGCTCTCCCACACGGAGCTCTCCCACACGGAGCTCTCCCACACGGAGCTCTCCCTCACGGAGCTCTCCCACACGGAGCTCTCCCACATGGAGCTCTCCCACACGGACCTCTCCCACACGGAGCTATTCCACACGGAGCTCTCCCACACGGAGCTCTCCCACACGGAGCTATCCACACGGAGCTCTCCCACACAGAGCTCTCCCTCACGGAGCTCTCCCACACGGAGCTCTCCCACACGGAGCTCTCCCACACAGAGCTCTCCCACACGGAGCTCACCCACACGGAGCTCTCCCACACGGAGCTCTCCCACACGGAGCTCTCCCACACGGAGCTCTCCCACACGGAGCTCTCCCACATGGAGCTCTCCCACATGCAGCGAAGGTTTACCAGACTGATTCCAGGGATGGCGGGACTGTCATATGAGGAGAGATTGACTAGGTTGGGATTGTTCTCACTGGAGTTCAGGAGAATGGGGGGGGGATCTCATAGAGACTTATAAAATTCTAACAGGACTGGACAGGGTAGATGCAGGGAAGATGTTACCAATGATGGGTGTTTCCAAAACCAGGGGTCACAGTCTGAGGATTCAGGATACAGAGGCTGATTTAGCACAGTGGGCTAAACAGCTGGCTTGTAATGCCGAACAATGCCAGCAGCGCGGGTTCAATTCCCGTACCGGCCTCCCCGAACAGGCGACGGAATGTGGTGACTAGGGGCTTTTCACAGTAACTTCATTGAAGCCTACTTGTGACATTATTATTAATTATTGCCACAGGAAATAGTTGATGAACTCCCACGACGGAGCTCTCCCACACGGAGCTCTCCCACACGGAGCTCTCCCACACGGAGCTCTCCCACACGGAGCTCCACCCACACGGAGCTCTCCCACACGGAGCTCTCCCACACGGAGCTCTCCCACACGGAGCTCTCCCACACGGAGCTCACCCACACGGAGCTATCCCACACGGAGCTCTCCGCTCCACACGGAGCTCTCTGACACAGACTTCTCCCACACAGAGCTCACCTCACGGAGCTCTCACACGGAGCTCTCCCACACAGAGTTCTCCACACGGAGCTCTCCCACACGGAGCTCTCCCTCACGGAGCTCTCCCACACGGAGCTCTCCCACACGGAGCTCTCCACACGGAGCTCTCCCACACGGAGCTCTCCCACACAGAGCTCTCCCACACGGAGCTCAACCCACACGGAGCTCTCCCACACGGAGCTCTCCCACACGGAGCTCTCCCCACATGGAGCTCTCCCACATGCAGCGAAGGTTTACCAGACTGATTCCAGTGATGGCGGGACTGTCATATGAGGAGAGATTGACTAGGTTGGGATTGTTCTCACTGGAGTTCAGGAGAATGGGGGGGGATCTCATAGAGACTTATAAAATTCTAACAGGACTGGACAGGGTAGATGCAGGGAAGATGTTACCAATGATGGGGTGTTTCCAAAACCAGGGGTCACAGTCTGAGGATTCAGGATACAGAGGCTGATTTAGCACAGTGGGGCTAAACAGCTGGCTTGTAATGCCGAACAATGCCAGCAGCGCGGGTTCAATTCCCGTACCGGCCTTCCCGAACAGGCGCCGGAATGTGGTGACTAGGGGCTTTTCACAGTAACTTCATTGAAGCCTACTTGTGACATTATTATTAATTATTGCCACAGGAAATAGTTGATGAACTCTCCCACACGGAGCTCACCCACACGGAGCTCTCCCACACGGAGCTCTCCCACACGGAGCTCTCCCACACGGAGCTCTCCCACAAGGAGCTCTCCCACACGGAGCTCACCCACACGGAGCTATCCCACACGGAGCTCTCCCACACGGAGCTCTCTGACACAGACTTCTCCCACACAGAGCTCACCCACACGGAGCTATCCCACACGGAGCTCTCCCACACGGAGCTCTCCCACACAGAGTTCTCCCACACGGAGCTCTCCCACACGGAGCTCTCCCTCACGGAGCTCTCCCACACGGAGCTCTCCCACACGGAGCTCTCCCACACGGAGCTCTCCACACGGAGCTCTCCCACAAGGAGCTATCCCACACGGAGCTCTCCCACACGGAGCTCTCTGACACAGACTTCTCCCACACAGAGCTCTCCCACAAGGAGCTCTCCCTCACGGAGCTCACCCACACGGAGCTCTCCCACATGGACCTCGCCCACACGGAGCTCTCTGACACAGACCTCTCCCACACGGAGCTCTCCCACACGGAGCTCATCCACACGGAGCTCTCCCATACGGAGCTCACCCACACGGAGCTTTCCCACACGGAGCTCTCTGACACAGACCTCTCCACACGGAGCTCTCCCGCACGGAGCTCTCCCGCACGGAGCTCTCCCGCACGGAGCTCTCCCACGTGGAGCTCCCCCAAGTGGAGTTCTCCGGCATGGAGCTTAACTGGGATTGGGTTGCTAAGTGGCAAGCCACCTGTGAGCCATATGAATGCCATGCAATGACCAACTCCAACGAGAGGCATTCTGATCAAAGACAAAATGCTGGAAAATCTCAGCAGGTCTGACAGCATCTGTAGGGAGAGAAAAGAGCGAACGTTTCGAGTCCGATGACTCTTTGTCAAAGGTGGAAAGACATTCTCATCATCTCCCCATGACATTCAAAGGGTACCATCATTGCTGAATTCCCTGTGGTCAACGTTCTGGGGGTTACTATTTCCCAGGAACTTAACTGGGCCAACCACAGAAAAATATTCCCAATTAACCACAACTGGATTCCCAATTAACCACCAGTTTTCGAGTAGGAGATTGGACCTGTTCCCCTGGCCGGTGTTAAAGTGGTTTCGGGAGAAGAGGAGAGAATAGTGAGGAGGGCGAAAGTGTAATGGATAAAACGTAGGCCTTGTGCAGGCACCTTGCAGATCATGTTCTCTGCCTAATGATGAGCAGTCCACATGCCTACATCCAATAGATCAACGGCAATATATGTTTTCTCTGGTGATAATTTTCGTTGGGCTTGTATTGCATTTCATTTTGTGAATATTGAACTGACAGAGTGCTCTCAGATATTAATATATAGATTGCATTTAGTCGTCAGTCTGTGTGATGAATGTGCTCAGGCAAGGAACAGAGGCTTTTCAATTTGCCGACTTTCAGATGCAGTCGCGTTCCTCTCTCCCTCTCTCTCTTCCTCAATGGCACTTTATTCTCACCTAATACCCATCACTCAAAGCCTCTGTTATCGATCCTCTGAGGCGCCTATTAAAGAACAACATCTTTCAGGAAGAAGTAAATGACTCCCCGAATTAATGAGGAGGGAGGTGACTTAACGCATGGTGGGATTGCTGGGCCCAGGGAGACGGGGGCGAACCAACCGTGCTGCACGTCCGAGGGAGAGCGGAAGGTTCGCAGCTCGCGGGCTGCCTCGGGTTAGCTGCTCTGGGTCAGGTCAGGGGTCGCTGTTCACCTCGACGACTGCCAGTCGGGCCCAGAGAAAGGGCCCCCCCGCCCCCCCCCCCCCCCCACCATGGCCCGAATAGCCTGTTACTTCTCATCTTGCCTTTACTTGTGGAAAGCTGAGGTGATGGAGGAAAATCAGCACAGGCCTCAGGAGATGGAATACTCTCCGCTCGCCTGGATGAGGGGTGATGCAACCACCAATTCACTCGAAGACACGTGGAGAAGTAAACCGTGGTTTTAATCAGCTTAGAACTGTGCCTGCCTGCGACCGGTACAACACTGAAGGTGGCCCCGCAAGTCAGCAGCTTTTATACTTCCCGTAAAGGGGGTGGAACCATGGGCGGAGCCCGTACATGCCCCAACATACCCCCTGTGGGTGAAGCCACACAATGGCCCATAGGTGGAGCCCACAGGGTTAATAACATAACACAGTGCACTGGAGAATTCTCAGTAATTATACATTCACCACAAGAGCCAGCCCCAACAATGCTCAAGATGCTCGACATCATCCAGGACAAAGCAGCCCCGCTTGATTTGGCCTCCCATCCACTAACGTTCGACATTCACTCCCTCCGCCACCGACGCACAGTGGCAGCCGTGCGTACCGTTTGCAAGAGGCACGGCAGCAGCTCACCCAGGCGACGTTGGCAGCACCTTCCACACCCGCGAGTGCCACCATCCGGAAGGGCGAGGGCAGCAGAAACATGGGAAAACCGCCCGACTAGGAAACATATCGCCGTTCCTTCACTGTCCAAATCCTGGAGCTCCCTCTCCAACAGCACCGTGGCCGTCCCGACATCACATGGACTACAGCAGCTCAGCAATGTGGCTCATCACCACCTTCTCGAGGGCAGTGAGAGAACGCTAGCCTCGCCAGCGACACCCACATGGGTGTGAAGGAATGTTAAAGAATAGGAATCGGGCGTTCGGGGTTTAATTCTGCGACAGGGCGGCTGCCACGGCGGATGACGCGAAGCACCCGAAGGGGGCAATGGGGTTGGGGGTTAGTGGAATGGGCTCAGTTCTGCAACATGAGGCAAAGAGCAGTAGCAAGTGAGGATGCTGCGATATCGATCCCACGCCAGCTGGTGCAGCATCAAACTAGGCACTGAGTCAGGTTTATTCACAGTGTGCAGCATTGCATGTGCTTGCTCCCACACGACCAGCCCCCATGCCCCAGGAGACTCTCTTTACGCTACTTCAGGTTGAAACAATTAAACGAAAACTAAATAAGCGAAGGGACAAATCAAGTGATCAGCCCCTTAAAGGGTCGATTCGTCGAACAAAAATAAATTGCAAAGAAAACGTAAAGCATCAGCCCGAAACGTGATTAATGGGGTCGATAAAACCCCCTCCTGGGCACGGAAGCCTCGATGTTGCTGGCAGGCACCACGTGCTCTCTCTCTCCAGGGGCAGCCGGCCATGAATATCGCCATGGTAGAGAGGGGCAGACTGTGGGGCTCCGGCTCCCGAGGGGCGGAGGGGTGGGGGTGGATAGTGTTGAGCTGAGGGCCGATGTGAAATTCCACCCAAGCAAGGGTGGGCTCGGCCAGGAGCTCACCGCCCACCCGCCGCGCCTCCTCGAGTGCCATTGGTTCCCAGCACGACCGGCTCGAGGTCGCGGGTGGCATTGGCCGCAAGCTGGACATCCACCCGTGCACGGGGTGCCAACTCATGGAGTGTGATTCCAGCCCAGTCCTCCGCCACGCTTCATGACCCCGTTCCTGGTCACACCAGCGGCCACAGTCCTTCCCTCCGCCAGCCAGCCAAAACCGTGTTGGCGGAGGTGCGGAGATCCGAGCAGTGCCTCCCTGACGACAGATGCTACTCCAGGCGGGGGAGTCAGCTGCGGGGCGAGGTGACAATGTTCGCGACTCGGAGCAGGTGCTGGTAAAAGATGGCTAAATGCCTGCAAGGACTTACGGAGGCCCCTCAGGCCTATAACCAGGAGCTGCACGTCATAGTGCAGGCGGTGCACCTGGAGAAGAAATACATCGCCAGGACACTTCATCTGGGAGAGAGGTCGATGTAGAGGTATCACTGTCTGGTCTGAAGGTGGACTATCGTCACCTGAGTGCGTGGGCACCTCGCCCCCCCTCCCCTAAACAGGAGACTCAAACTTGGCAGCGACCTCGTGCAAAGTCTTGTCCCAGAAGAATTGTACAAGCGTTCTCTGGATCTTTCTGACAAGTTCAGGGGGAAGCCCACTGGTGCAGTCTCTCTTTATAAGTGCTCTATGTACATGACTGCACTATGCTCTTCACCTTTGCATTAACTGATGCTCTGGTCCTGTTTGAGCTGCTGTGACATTCTCGTGGCAGCAGCAGCCGAGGCTCATACCCACCCTTGCGATCAGTTTTGATAAGGTTGGGCCCTTTTGTGTCGAAGTCATGATTGGCATTGCTGATACCGCGAGGGTTTCGAAAGCAATTGAAGGTCATCGTGACCTCTCTAACGCAGTCGAGGAGACAGGCTTGTGGGGGCAACAGGGCATGACTCAAGGCTACATTGGATATTCGCGATCCAGGGCAATGTTCAAAGGAATATTCGCAGGCTGCCAATTATACGGCCCGCACGCTGTACCCGGGGATAGGCGATAGGAGGGATTGCTCCATCTTCTTTAATAAGGCCCAGTAAAGGTTTGTGGTCAGCCACGATCACAAAATATCCATCATACTGATGCTCGATCAATAACTCCAGAAGCGAGATTGGAAACAATTGAAGGCTTTATTGTACGAGATGTTTCCCCCAGCAGCGCAGGTACAGAATGCAGCTGCTGGGGAGACACAGGCTCTTATACTCCGCCTTACTGGGCGGAACCAGCAGGCAGGCTTCACCAATGAAATAGCAGTCTCAGGTACCTCCCACACCAATGGTCTTACAGCATTATTCAGGGTTCCGTAATACCTCTAATACTCAGTACCACACATACATGTACTGATGGAATCTTTTTAACCCAGTTATGACCGTCAAGCTTTCCTTCTCAACCTGTGAGCAGCGCCACTCTGCTTCTGAAAGAATTCTGGACGCGGAGGCAATAGATCCTTCCGTGCTCTCTTTCCAACAATTTCCATCCCAGCTCCATGAGGAGAGGTGTTACATCTCATGATGAGCTCTCCATTGGGATTGCAATGAGCCAATAAATGAGACAATGGCATCTGTTGTTTAACTCTTTCAAAGGCCTCTTGTGGCGTTTCCCAAGCCCATTTCTGGTATTTCTTCAATAGCAGATGTAATAGTGACAGCAAGACCGCTCAGCCCTATCTGTGGGTCAGTACTGAGGGAGTGCTGCACTGTCAGAGGGTCAGTACTGAGGGGGTGCCGCACTGTCAGAGGGTCAGTACTGAGGGAGTGCTGCACTGTCAAAGGGTCAGTACTGAGGGAGTGCTGCACTGTCAGAGGGTCAGTACTGAGGGAGTGCTGCACTGTCAAAGGGTCAGTACTGAGGGAGTGCTGCACTGTCAGAGGGTCGGTACTGAGGGAGTGCTGCACTGTCAGAGGGTCAGTACTGAGGGAGTGCTGCACTGTCAAAGGGTCAGTACTGAGGGAGTGCTGCACTGTCAAAGGGTCAGTACTGAGGGAGTGCTGCACTGTCAAAGGGTCAGTACTGAGGGAGTGCTGCACTGTCAGAGGGTCAGTACTGAGGGGGTGCCGCACTGTCAGAGGGTCAGTACTGAGGGAGTGCTGCACTGTCAGAGGGTCAGTACTGAGGGAGTGCTGCACTGTCAAAGGGTCAGTACTGAGGGAGTGCTGCACTGTCAAAGGGTCAGTACTGAGGGGGTGCTGCACTGTCAGAGGGTCAGTACTGAGGGGGTGCCGCACTGTCAGAGGGTCAGTGCTGAGGGAGTGCTGCACTGTCAAAGGGTCAGTACTGAGGGAGTGCTGCACTGTCAGAGGGTCAGTACTGAGGGAGTGCTGCACTGTCAAAGGGTCAGTACTGAGGGAGTGCTGCACTGTCAGAGGGTCAGTACTGAGGGAGTGCTGCACTGTCAAAGGGTCAGTACTGAGGGAGTGCTGCACTGTCAGAGGGTCAGTACTGAGGGGGTGCCGCACTGTCAGAGAGTCAGTACTGAGGGAGTGCTGCACTGTCAAAGGGTCAGTACTGAGGGAGTGCTGCACTGTCAGAGGGTCAGTACTGAGGGAGTGCTGCACTGTCAAAGGGTCAGAACTGAGGGAGTGCTGCACTGTCAGAGGGTCAGTACTGAGGGAGTGCTGCACTGTCAGAGGGTCAGTACTGAGGGAGTGCTGCACTGTCAAAGGGTCAGTACTGAGGGAGTGCTGCACGGTCAAAGGGTCAGTACTGAGGGAGTGCTGCACTGTCAGAGGGTCAGTACTGAGGGGGTGCCGCACTGTCAGAGGGTCAGTACTGAGGGAGTGCTGCACTGTCAGAGGGTCAGTACTGAGGGAGTGCTGCACTGTCAAAGGGTCAGTACTGAGGGAGTGCTGCACTGTCAAAGGGTCAGTACTGAGGGGGTGCCGCACTGTCAGAGGGTCAGTACTGAGGGAGTGCTGCACTGTCAAAGGGTCAGTACTGAGAGAGTGCTGCACTGTCAAAGGGCCAGTACTGAGGGGGTGCCTCACTGTCAGAGGGTCAGTACTGAGGGAGTGCTGCACTGTCAGAGGGTCAGTACTGAGGGAGTGCTGCACTGTCAGAGGGTCAGTACTGAGGGAGTGGCGCACTGTCAGAGGGTCAGTACTGAGGGAGTGGCGCACTGTCAGAGGGTCAGTACTGAGGGAGTGCTGCACTGTCAGAGGGTCAGTACTGAGGGAGTACAGCACAGTCAGAGGGTCAGTACTGAGGGAGTGCCGCACTGTCAGAGGGTCAGTACTGAGGGAGTGCTGCACTGTCAGAGGGTCAGTACTGAGGGAGTGCCGCACTGTCAGAGGGTCAGTGCTGAGGGAGTGCTGCACTGTCAGAGGGTCAGTACTGAGGGAGTACAGCACTGTCAGAGGGTCAGTACTGAGGGAGTGCCGCACTGTCAGAGGGTCAGTACTGAGGGAGTGCTGCTCTGTCATAGGGTCAGTATTGAGGGAGTGCTGCACTGTCATAGGGTCAGTACCGAGGGAGTGGCGCACTGTCAGAGGGTCAGTACTGAGGGAGTGCTGCACTGTCAGAGGGTCAGTACTGAGGGAGTGCTGCACTGTCAGAGGGTCAGTACTGAGGGAGCGCTGCACTGTCAGAGGGTCAGTACTGAGGGAGTGCTGCACTGTCAGAGGGTCAGTACTGAGGGAGTGCTGCACTATCAGAGGGTCAGTACTGAGCGAGTGCTGCACTGTCAGAGGGTCAGTACTGAGGGAGTGCCGCACTGTCAGAGGGTCAGTACTGAGGGAGTGCCGCACTGTCAGAGAGTCAGTACTGAGGGAGTGCTGCACTGTCAGAGATTTAGTACTGAGGTTGTGCTGCACTGTCAGAGGGTCAGTACTGAGGGAGTGCCGCACTGTCAGAGAGTCAGTACTGAGGGAGTGCTGCACTGTCAGAGATTTAGTACTGAGGTTGTGCTGCGCTGTCAAAGGGTCAGTACTGAGGGAATGCTGCACTGTCAGAGGGTCAGTACTGAGGGAGTGCCGCACTGTCAGAGGGTCAGTACTGAGGGAGTGCTGCACTGTTAGAGGGTCAGTACTGAGGGAGTGCTGCACTGTCAGAGGGTCAGTACTGAGGGGGTGCTGCACTGTCAGAGATTCAGTACTGAGGTTGTGCTGCACTGTCAGAGGGTCAGTACTGAGGGAGTGCCGCACTGTCAGAAGGTCAGTACTGAGGGAGTGCTGCACTGTCAGAGGGTCAGTACTGAGGGAGTGCTGCACTGTCAGAGGGTCAGTACTGAGGGAGTACAGCACTGTCAGAGGGTCACTACTGAGGGAGTGCCGCACTGTCAGAGGGTCAGTACTGAGGGAGTGCTGCACTGTCATAGGATCAGTACTGAGGGAGTGTTGCACTGTCATAGGATCAGTACTGAGGGAGTGCTGCACTGTCAAAGGGTCAGTACTGAGGGAGTGCTGCACTGTCATAGGGTCAGTACTGAGGGAGTGCTGCACTGTCAGAGGGTCAGTACTGAGGGAGTGCTGTACTGTCAGCGGGTCAGTACTGAGGGAGTACAGCACTGTCAGAGGGTCACTATTGAGGGAGTGCCGCACTGTCAGAGGGTCACTACTGAGGGAGTGCCGCACAGTCAGAGGGTCAGTACTGAGGGAGTGCTGCACTGTCATAGGGTCAGTACTGAGGGAGTGCTGCACTGTCAGAGGGTCAGTGCTTAGGGAGTGCTGTACTGTCAGCGGGTCAGTACTGAGGGAGTACAGCACTGTCAGAGGGTCACTACTGAGGGAGTGCCGCACTGTCAGAGGGTCACTATTGAGGGAGTGCCGCACAGTCAGAGGGTCAGTACTGAGGGAGTGCTGCACTGTCATAGGGTCAGTACTGAGGGAGTGCTGCACTGTCAGAGGGTCAGTACTGAGGGAGTGCTGCACTGTCAGAGGGTCAGTACTGAGGGAGTGCTGCACTGTCAGAGGGTCAGTACTGAGGGAGTGCTGCACTGTCAGAGGGTCAGTACTGAGGGAGTGCTGCACTGTCAGAGGGTCAGTACTGAGGGAGTGCTGCACTGTCATAGGGTCAGTACTGAGGGAGTGCTGCACTGTCAGAGGGTCAGTACTGAGGTTGTGCTGCATTGTCAGAGGTCAGCACTGAGGGAGTGCTGCACTGTCAGAGGGTCAGTACTGAGGGTGTGCTGCACTGTCAGAGGGTCAGTACTGAGGGAGTGTTGCACTGTCAGAGGGTCAGTACTGAGGGAGTGCCGCACTGTCAGAGGGTCAGTACTGAGTGAGTGCCGCACTGTCAGTGGGTCAGTACTGAGGGAGTGCTGCACTGTCAGAGGGTCAGTACTGAGGGAGTGCTGCACTGTCAGAGGGTCAGTACTGAGGGAGTGCCGCATTGTGGAGAAGAATTGGGACTATTCCCACCTGTTGGAGCCTTGCTCTTGCTGTGGCTGGTGCAGCTGCACTCTCTGCTGGTCGAAATGAGGTACAGCCTGAATTTTAATAAATTGTCCAGGATTTCACGGCAAGCTCCATGTACAGAACATATGTTGGGGACCAGGAATGTTCCCTCGAAGTAACAGTAGTCTCTGCTTTGCTACCTCTCTTTCTTGTCTCCGTGTTAAACCTGGGGCGCAATTCCCCGGGAAAGCGAGGCCGGCAACGCATGTCAACGTTAATTGGCCCACTTAACGAGGCCTCACCGGCTTCTCGTTGCAAGTGAAACCTCGCCAGCCGATTCGCCGGGACCGCGCTCACCAGCCCCTCGCCAACAAGGCCGAGCAGCATTGAAGCTGCCCTTGCTCAGCCAACGCCAGCCAGCTCGCATCAAGGGCGCCCAGGAGTCCAGCAGTAAGATTCGGGGATGCTGGCCTGGGGAGGCGCCTGGATGCAGTGGAGGCCAGGAGGGACGTCCTGTTCCCCCGAGTGTCCTGGAGGGTAAGCCATAGGGCAGCCAGTGCTCCCTGGGATGAGGTGCCGGCAGCTGTGAGCGCCGGGAGTGTGACCAGGAGGACTGGCCTTCAGTGCCGGAAGAAGGTCATCGACCTGCAGCGGACATCAAGAGTGAGTAGACACCAACACCCCCCCACCGTCCGTCCGTCCCCCCCCCCCCCCCCCCCAAGGGAGCATGCACCCCACCCCCCCAACTCCCCATGCCACCCCCAGTTCTCCCCCCCCCTCAATCCCTCCCCCAACCCGCCTTCACCCCCCCCCCCCCCCACCCCCCCCACCCCACTGTGAACCACGCGTGTGGCTAACGATGCCCTCTCCGTGTCTCCTCAGGAAAAGCTCTGCCACACTCGGCGGGAGAGGGCCCAGACAGGCGGAGGGGTGTCAGACATCAGGGGCGTCATTCTCCGCCGGCGGGAGTCTCCGTTCTGCCGGCACCGGGGGGTTTCCCGACGGCGTGGGGCTGCCCCACAATGGGAAACCCCATTGACCGGCCGGTGTTACGGAGACTCCCGCCGGCCGGTCGACGCAGAAATGTGGCGGGGCGGGTAGGAGAATTTCGCCCCAGAATCCTCAGCTCCTTCGAGGAGCGGGACCTGGTGACGACCGGTGTGGCCGAGGACAGAGCGCTCACCCACGCGGAGGCTGGCGGAGGCCGCAGAGGTGAGGAATCACCGGGCCCCACCCGGGGGCCCTGCCAAACGTGAGTTATTGCCTGACTGACTGACCCATCCCTCCCACTGACCACACGTCCATTCTCCTGCAGGACCTCCAGACGACAGCGCCGGCCCATCCCGGGCGGCCCCCCTCTCCTGACTCCAAGGAGAACACCTCGGAGGAGAGCTCTGAAGGTCCATCGTAGCTGTCATCCCCACCCCCCACCAGCGCAGATACACACACCTCGATGGGATCTGGTGAGCACCACACTGCTGCTGATGGAGGCAGGAACCCCCGGGCGAGACAGCAGTCGGGGGTCTGCTCGACCTCAGGACCCAGCTGGGTCCCAGCCTGACGCTGAGCCTGTGATACAGAGGTACCCGGAGCTGGTAGAGACGCTAGGGACCAATCCGGGTGTTCAGAGGGAGATGTCAGGTTCACTCCAGCAGGTCCATAGCTGCTTGGAGGAGTCCCAGAGGCTATGGGCACAGGAGGTGTCGCTGGCAATGCGTGGCACCGAGGCCAACCCTGCTCGGGTGGCAAAAGCAGCGGAGAGCCTGGTGCACGACGCCGACACCATGAGTGAAGGTGCCCAAGGCATCGCGCAGTCGGTGACGGCAATGGCTGAGGGTCTCGGCAGAATGTCGATGCTCTTGTGAGTGAAATGAAAATCGCTTATTGTCACAAGTCGGCTTCAAATGAAGTTACTGTGAAAAGCCCCTAGTCGCCACATTCCGGCGCCTGTTCGGGGAGGCTGGAACGGGAATTGAACCGTGCTGCCGGCCTGCCTTGGTCTGCTTTAAAAGCCAGCGATTTAGCCCTGTGCTATAAACCAGCCCCTGATGTATGACATCCAGTACCAGGCTGACCTTGAGGAAGGTTCTGCGGGACAGGTCCCGCTCTCAGATGGGAATGGCCGAGGCGCCGTAGAGCTTGTCCCAGTCGCAGGTGGGCATTGCCGAGTCACTGCAGAGCATGGCCCAATCACTGAGGAGCATCGGCGAGGGCGCCGACACGATGGCCCAGCCCACGGGGAACCGCCAGGGCTGGCAGAGCCAGACGATGCAGCTGCCCCCCTGCCCCAAGGTGAACCCCAGGGCCCTGAGGTCACCAATTGGGAGGAGGGGGTGCCGGGCGCCAAGCAGGACCACAGAGTGGCGACGGTGGGCACCAGCTCCCCCGAGTACCACCCCTCTGATGAGGCCGCGTCTCGGGGTCAGCACATATGACAGGGCGGCACGGATGTGCATGTGCCGCAGACAAATGAGCCGTGGGCCCACAGGCCCCAGAGCCCCCAGGTGGCGCCGGTCAGGGGTATCGAAGGGATGGGGCAAGCAGCTGGCTGCCTCCACCTGTGATGTGCATCCTGGGGAAACATCAGGACGTAGCGGGAGTGATATGGGGGCCAAGCACATTGAGGACCACTGATGGCACCGGGAGAAGGGGTGGGGGTGGTTGTAGGTAGGTGGTTGGGGGGGGGGGGGGGGGGGTAGGGGTTTGGGGGGGGAGGGGGCGACACCATCGGCAGTGGGGTTTGTACAGCAAAACCATTATGATCCCTCTGTCACTTCCTTCTGCAATGCAGGCTGACGCCTGGTCCCTTTGCCCATCTCCCCACAGCATGCCCTCCACCCCCCCCCCCATAGCCGCCCACCCCTGCGGTGGGTCCCCCCACCCACTGCCGAGCACTGGGGCGGCAAGCCCAGCGCCCCCGGGCTCGTTGCCTGTGAGCAAAGATGGCCGCTCACCTCCTCGGCTCCCCGCAGAAGCCCTTCCGCCAGGTTCACGTGTTTCAAAAGGAGCGCTAATCGGTGCCAGTGTGAGCACTCGCTGGGGAGGCCGCTGAATGACGGGAGGCCGTTGGATATGCCGTGGAATGTTAACTGAGTGGAAATGGAGTTTAAGTGGTGATAATTACTTTCTCGCCACGCTACGGCGAGATCCCGATTTCGCCTGTGTGGGGGGAGTTGCTGGTTGCATCGCAAACTGTTTGGAGCCTGGCGCGGTTCCCGTTTTCTCCCTTCCCCCGCTATTCACCAGCCTTATTTCACTTCAGCGAGAGCGTTACCAGGCCCGAGATTAACTTCCCCTTGGTTCATAACCACTCCTGTGAAGCACCTTGGGATGTTTTAGTACATTAAGGCTCTATGCAAATGCAAGTTGTTGTTGCCCTTCCTCGAGAAGATCGTCAACAGTCAAACATGTCCACCGCCCGTGTGGCCCAATCAGTGAGCTGTATGTCTTTGATTCTGATTTCGGGGCATGCCTCTCTCATTTTTTGGCGTGTGAGAGATTCCAGGTTCAGATCCCCGGTGAGGCCGAATATAGCGGGACCAGGGAACTGACATGGAGCAGGATATACTGGTGCAGACCGGCTGGGCTGAATGGCCCGTTAACTGCGCTGTAAGCTCAACGTGACTCGCTGACAGTGGTTTGTCAGAATCTTACTCTTCCACTGCGTTCCATTGCAGGGTCTCCCGACAGGAAGGGGCAGATCCGCTGATCCAAGAGGTAAACGCGGGAGATGCTGCGGAACGCACAGGACAAGGGACAGGTAAAGCTGAGATTACCTTACCCGCTTCTTGTAGTTGCTCATGGTGTGGGTTTTTGGTCGAGGCTTTAGGTTGAGGCCCCGCCTGGCTGCCTGCCGCCCTCACGGAGGAATGTACAAAGCTCCCACGTCTACTGTTTACAGGAGCTGGGAAATCCCCCCCCCCCCCCCCGCACCCCCCCCCCCCCCACCCCGGTGCCTCGGCCAATATTCCTCCCTCAACCAGTCCTTCAACAAACAATGATCTGGCCATCAGCAGATTACAATTTGTGGGAGCTTGCTGTGCACAAATCGGCTGCCTCGTTCCGTGCATGAGGTCAGTCGCGACGTTTCAAAAGTATTTCATTGGCTACAAGGTTCTTTGATGTCCTGAGATCATGAAAAGTGCAAGAAATGTGAGTTTGTTCCTTTTTCTTGATTGTTTTCCTTCTCACGCGGTCTGAGTGTCGGGTCGTGCCTGTTTCCACCATTGCTGCCTCTGAATAGAACCTGTGCGAATACTTTTGTGTCAAAGTGTCAGTAACGTTGGAGAAAGGAAACATTATTCACTGTGGAAGGTACAAGAGGTTTGGTCAGTGGCAGGTCCATTCTCATCTCTAACGTCAGTACGGCGAGAGTTACCCAGCATCTAGACACAGGAGCAGAAAATCATGGCTGACACTTCAATGCAGTACTGAGGGAGCGCTGCACTGCCAGAGGGTCAGTACTGAGGGAGTGCTGCACTGTCAGAGGGTCAGTACTGAGGGAGTGCTGCACTGTCAGATGGTCAGTACTGAGGGAGTGCTGCACTGTCAGAGGGTCAGTACTGAGGGAGTGCTGCACTGCCAGAGGGTCAGTACTGAGGGAGTGCTGCCCTGTCAGAGGGTCAGTACTGAGGGAGTGCTGCACTGTCAGACGGTCAGTACTGAGGGAGTGCTGCACTGTCAGAGGGTCAGTACTGAGGGAGTGCTGCACTGCCAGAGGGTCAGTACTGAGGGAGTGCTGCACTGTCGGAGGGTCAGTACTGAGGGAGTGCTGCACTGTCAGAGGGTCAGTACTGAGGGAGTGCTGCACTGTCAGACGGTCAGTACTGAGGGAGTGCTGCACTGTCAGAGGGTCAGTACTGAGGGAGTGCTGCACTGCCAGAGGGTCAGTACTGAGGGAGTGCTGCACTGTCGGAGGGTCAGTACTGAGGGAGTGCTGCACTGTCAGAGGGTCAGTACTGAGGGAGTGCTGCACTGTCAGATGGTCAGTACTGAGGGAGTGCTGCACTGTCAGAGGGTCAGTACTGAGGGAGTGCCGCACTGTCAGAGGGTCAGTACTGAGGGAGTGCTGCACTGTCGGAGGGTCAGTACTGAGGGAGTGCCGCACTGCCAGAGGGTCAGTACTGAGGGAGTGCTGCACTGTCGGAGGGTCAGTACTGAGGGAGTGCTGCACTGTCAGAGGGTCAGTACTGAGGGAGTGCTGCACTGTCAGATGGTCAGTACTGAGGGAGTGCTGCACTGTCAGAGGGTCAGTACTGAGGGAGTGCTGCACTGCCAGAGGGTCAGTACTGAGGGAGTGCTGCACTGCCAGAGGGTCAGTACTGAGGGAGTGCTGCACTGCCAGAGGGTCAGTACTGAGGGAGTGCTGCACTGTCAGAGGGTCAGTACTGAGGGAGTGCTGCACTGTCAGAGGGTCAGTACTGAGGGAGTGCCGCACTGTCAGAGGGTCAGTACTGAGGGAGTGCTGCACTGTCAGAGGGTCAGTACTGAGGGAGTGCCGCACTGTCAGAGGGTCGGTACTGAGGGAGCGCCGCACTGTCAGAGGGTCAGTACTGAGGGAGTGCTGCACTGTCAGAGGGTCAGTACTGAGGGAGCGCTGCACTGTCAGAGGGTCAGTCCTGAGGGAGTGCTGCACTGTCAGAGGGTCAGTACTGAGGGAGCGCTGCACTGTCAGAGGGTCAGTACTGAGGGAGTGCTGCACTGTCAGAGGGTCAGTACTGAGGCAGTGCCGCACTGTCAGAGGGTCAGTACTGAGGGAGCGCTGCACTGTCAGAGGGTCAGTACTGAGGGAGTGCCGCACTGTCAGAGGGTCAGTACTGAGGGAGTGCTGCACTGCCAGAGGGTCAGTACTGAGGGAGTGCTGCACTGTCAGAGGGTCAGTACTGAGGGAGTGCTGCACTGCCAGAGGGTCAGTACTGAGGGAGTGCTGCACTGCCAGAGGGTCAGTACTGAGGCAGTGCTGCACTGTCAGAGGGTCAGTACTGAGGGAGTGCTGCACTGTCAGAGGGTCAGTACTGAGGGAGCGCTGCACTGTCAGCGGGTCAGTACTGAGGGAGTGCTGCACTGTCAGAGGGTCAGTACTGAGGGAGTGCTGCGCTGTCAGCGGGTCAGTACTGAGGGAGTGCTGCACTGTCAGAGGGTCAGTACTGAGGGAGCGCTGCACTGTCAGCGGGTCAGTACTGAGGGAGTGCTGCACTGTCAGAGGGTCAGTACTGTCAGAGGATCAGTACTGAGGGAGTGCTGCACTGCCAGAGGGTCAGTACTGAGGGAGTGCTGCACTGCCAGATGGTCTTTACAGAGGGAGTGCTGCACTGCCAGAGGATCAGTAATGAGGGAGTGCTGCACTGCCAGAGGGTCAGTCCTGAGGGAGCGCTGCACTGTCAGAGGGTCAGTACTGAGGGAGTGCTGCACTGTCAGAGGGTCAGTACTGAGGGAGTGCTGCACTGCCAGAGGGTCAGTACTGAGGAAGTGCTGCACTGCCAGATGGTCAGTACTGAGGGAGTGCTGCACTGCCAGATGGTCAGTACTGAGGGAGTGCTGCACTGCCAGAGGGTCAGTCCTGAGGGAGCGCTGCACTGTCAGAGGGTCAGTACTGAGGGAGTGCTGCACTGTCAGAGGGTCAGTACTGAGGGAGTGCTGCACTGTCAGAGGGTCAGTACTGAGGGAGTGCTGCACTGTCAGAGGGTCAGTACTGAGGGAGTGCTGCACTGCCAGAGGGTCAGTACTGAGGGAGTGCTGCACTGCCAGAGGGTCAGTACTGAGGGAGTGCTGCACTGTCAGAGGGTCAGTACTGAGGGAGTGCCGCACTGTCAGAGGGTCAATACTGAGGGAGTGCTGCACTGCCAGAGGGTCAGTACTGAGAGAGTGCTGCACTGTCAGAGGGTCAGTACTGAGGGAGTGCTGCACTGTCAGAGGGTCAGTACTGAGGGAGTGCCGCACTGTCAGAGGGTCAGTACTGAGGGAGTGCTGCACTCTCAGAGGGTCAGTACTGAGGGACTGCCGCACTGTCTGAGGGTCAGTACTGAGGGAGCGACGCACTGTCAGAGAGTCAGTACTGAGGGAGTGCTGCACTGTCAGAGGGTCAGTACTGAGGGGGTGCTGCACTGTCAGAGAGTCAGTACTGCGGGAGTGCTGCACTGTCAGAGGGCCAGTGCTGGGGGAGTGCTGCACTGTCAGAGAGTCAGTACTGCGGGAGTGCCGCACCGTCAGAGGGTCAGTACTGAGGGAATACTGTCAGAGGGTCAGTACTGAGGGAGTACTGCACTATCAGAGGATCAGAACTGAGGGAGTGCTGCGCTATCAGAGGGTCAGTACTGACGGAGTGCTGCACTGTCAGAGGGTCAGTACTGAGGGAGTGCTGCACTTTCAGAGGATCAGAACTGAGGGAGTGCTGCGCTATCAGAGGGTCAGTACTGAGTGAGTGCTGCACTATTAGACGGTCAGTACTGAGGGAGTGCTGCACTGTCAGAGGGTCAGTACTGAGGGGGTGCCGCACTGTCAGAGGGTCAGTACTGAGGGAGTGCTTCACTGTCAGAGGGTCACTACTGAGGGACTGCCGCACTGTCTGAGGGTCAGAACTGAGGGAGCGCCGCACTGTCAGGGAGTCAGTACTGAGGGAGTGCTACACTGTCTGAGGGTCAGTACTGAGGTAGTGCTGCACTGTCAAAGGGTCAGTACTGAGGGAGTGCTGCCCTGTCAGAGGGTCAGTACTGAGGGAGTGCTGCACTGTCAGAGGGTCAGTACTGAGGGAGTGCCGTGCTGTCAGAGGGTCAGTACTGAGGGAGTGCAGCACTGTCAGAGGGTCAGTACTGAGGGAGTGCTGCACTGTCAGAGGGTCAGTACTGAGGGAGTGCTGCACTGTCAGACGGTCAGTACTGGGGGAGTGCCGCACTGTCAGAGGGTCAGTACTGAGGGAGTGCTGCACTGTCAGAGGGTCAGCACTGAGGGAGTGCTGCACTGTCAGAGAGTCAGTGCTGAGGGAGTGCTGCACTGTCAGAGGGTCAGTACTGGGGGAGTGCAGCACTCTCAGAGGATCAGTACTGAGGGAGTGCTGCACTGTCAGAGGGTCAGTATTGAGGGAGTGCTGCACTGCCAGAGAGTCAGTACTGAGGGAGCGCTGCACTGTCAGAGAGTCAGTACTGAGGGAGTGCCGCGCTGTCAGAGGGTCAGTACTGAGGGAGTGCTGCACTGTCAGAGGGTCAGTACTGAGGGAGTGCTGCACTGTCAGAGGGTCAGTACTGAGGGAGTGCTGCACTGTCAGAGGATCAGTACTGAGGGAGTGCTGCACTGTCAGAGGGTCAGTACTGAGGGAGTGCCGCGCTGTCAGAGGGTCAGTACTGAGGGAGCTCCGCACTGTCAGAGGGTTAGTACTGAGGGAGTGCTGCACTGTCAGAGGGTCAGTACTGAGGGAGTGCTGCACTGTCAGAGGGTCAGTACTGAGGGAGTGCTGCACTGTCAGAGGGTCAGTACTGAGGGAGTGCTGCACTGTCAGAGGGTCAGTACTGAGGGAGTGCTGCACTGTCAGAGGGTCAGTACTGAGGGAGTGCTGCACTGTCGGAGGGTCAGTACTGAGGGAGTGCTGCACTGTCAGAGGCTCAGTACTGAGGGAGCTCCGCACTGTCAGAGGGTCAATACTGAGGGAGTGCTGCACTGTCAGAGGGTCAGTACTGAGGGAGTGCTGCACTCTCAGAGGGTCAGTACTGAGGGAGTGCTGCACTGTCAGAGGGTTAGTACTGAGGGAGTGTTGCACTGTCAGAGGGTCAGTATTGAGGGAGTGCTGCACTGCCAGAGAGTCAGTACTGAGGGAGCGCTGCACTGTCAGAGAGTCAGTACTGAGGGAGTGCCGCGCTGTCAGAGGGTCAGTACTGAGGGAGTGCTGCACTGTCAGAGGGTCAGTACTGAGGGAGTGCTGCACTGTCAGAGGGTCAGTATTGAGGGAGTGCTGCACTGTCAGAGGATCAGTACTGAGGGAGTGCCGCACTGTCAGAGGGTCAGTACTGAGGGAGTGCCGCGCTGTCAGAGGGTCAGTACTGAGGGAGCTCCGCACTGTCAGAGGGTTAGTACTGAGGGAGTGCTGCACTGTCAGAGGATCAGTACTGAGGGAGTGCTGCACTGTCAGAGGGTCAGTACTGAGGGAGTGCTGCACTGTCAGAGGGTCAGTACTGAGGGAGTGCTGCACTGTCAGAGGGTCAGTACTGAGGGAGTGCTGCACTGTCAGAGGGTCAGTACTGAGGGAGTGCTGCACTGTCGGAGGGTCAGCACTGAGGGAGTGCTGCACTGTCAGAGGCTCAGTACTGAGGGAGCTCCGCACTGTCAGAGGGTCAATACTGAGGGAGTGCTGCACTGTCAGAGGGTCAGTACTGAGGGAGTGCTGCACTCTCAGAGGGTCAGTACTGAGGGAGTGCTAAGCTTTTGAAGCTCCTGCCTTTCCGATGGGACTTCATACTCAGGCCCTATCTGGCCTCAGAGGTCAAATGAAGGACCCCTGGACACGGAGAACTGGAGGCTTCTCTTGATCAATATTTCTGTAACAGTCAATGATGTCATTGTGATGTTTGACTGTGGAGCTTGCTGTGTGTAATTGGCTGCAATGTTTACCTGAAGCACACCAACCACTCTTCAAGCAAAAGAGTGAATTTGCCATGAAACATTACGGGTACAGTAGAATGTATAAACTATTGCTTCTTAAATGGCTGTAGATGGCAGCGTATAGCTTTGCTTTCGACTACACTCATGCACCAAGACACATTCCTGACTCATTGGAAATAAGTCTTCCATCCTGTATAGGAATTTGTCACTCAGGCTTTGTCTTTTACAACCTCCAATCCCTCCCTCCCCTGCCCCTCCCCATTGGTTTTCCACCCTCCTGGTGACGGTGTTCAACACTGACAATGTGCCCTCCCTCAATGCCTCCCTCCTGTGGCTGAGATGGGAAGTGCAGTAGTGCAGGAAGGTAGCCCAATGTGGCATCTTCACTGGGCATATTCAGCTTTACTAAAATTGTAGGTTTCTTTTTTATTTCTCCACTGGTTGCGGGCCTCAGTGGCGAGGCCGGCCTCTGCTGCCAATCTCGCGTTGCTCTTGAATTGAGTTGCTTGCTCGACTATTTCGGAGTCAATCACATTTGTGGGGAATCACAAAGGCGTAGTGCTATTGTCACTGGACGAGTAATCCAGAGACCAAGGTTTAAACTCTGGGTTAACCACCTCCTCCGGCAACGAGTTCCAGGCACCCACTACCCTCTGTGTAAAAAAGCATTAAGGAGACTACTTTATATTCCAGACTTCGTTACTTTCTTGAATTTAAATTCCATTGGCTGATGTGGCGAGATTTGAACCCACGTCCCCAGATCGGGCCTCTGGATTACCAGTGACATTGTCTCTACATGGGGGTCATCGGATCCAAGTCCCACCTGAAGTGGAGTGAGACTCCCTGCATCATTGTTGGACCTTGACTTTGGATCTCCCCCCCCCCCCCCCCCCCCCCCCCCCCCCCCCCCACAAGCGTTTTAACATTCGGTGTCACGTCGTGTTTAGAATGAGGAGTCAGCAGTTTTGGACTGAGATGTCTACAAAATTATGAGGGGCATAGACAGAGTGGATAGTCAGAGGCTTTTTCCCCGGGGTAGTGGGGTCAATTACTAGGGGGCATAGGTTTAAGGTGCGAGGGGCAAGGTTTAGAGTAGATGTACGAGGCAAGTGTTTTACGCAGACGGTAGTGGGTGCCTGGAACTCGCTGCCGGAGGAGGTGGTGGAAGCAGGGACGATAGTGATGACGAATGTGATATAAAATAGTTACTTTAGAGATACTAGTTAATGTAATGTAGAAATAAGCCACTTTGATTTTTGCAGTTAGGGACAAAGGAATTTGGGACCGCATGGAAAAAGCAGGAAGAGGTGTGTCTATAAGAGTGAGGATGCATTGATAGGGGCCAGAGAAAGGGATTGGAAGTGAGCCAATCAGAATGGATTAAACAGGTCAGGAGGGACCTAGGCTGACCTATGTCCGTCAAGTATGTGAAACTTGATACCATTTGAACTGATTTTGCAGAGATTCCTTTGTCTGTTAGTTCAGTCGTTTTCTGGAGTGTAAGAGGCAGGACGTCCTGTTACATTCTGTAAGATGATAAAGCTTGCAAGCTAAATAAATAACTTCTGTTTACGTGCGAATCCGTCTCAACTTTTATTGAGGCCAGACTGACAGAAAAAGAAAATAGGAGATCAACAGTGACATTTAAGGGGCAGCTTGACAAATACATGAATAGGATGGGAATAGAGGGATACGGACCCAGGAAGTGTTGAAGATTGTAGTTTAGTCGGGCAGCATGGTCGGCACGGGCTTGGAGGGCCGAAGGGCCTGTTCCTGTTCTGTACATTTCTTTGTTCTTCGTTCTTTGTTGAGATGGAATTTCTCTGCTCAGAGGGCGGTCGTTGAATGTATTCAAGACTTCAAGAATGGGTGATGGACCTTCGGGGCTTGGGGGCATTGAGCGACACAGAGATCTAACAGGACAGTGGAGTTGAGGTATAAATGCGGGCATGATGGTATTGACAGCGCGAATGGCCACATGGTCCACTCTCGACCCTGTTTGCTACGTTATTATGTGGGAGGCAGACCATGCTTTGTTTTTGTTGTAGCGAGTTGGGCTACAAAGAGGGTCCATGGAAATGGGGAATATTCACCATGGCGAAGAGAGGGATCGGGGAGCCCTTACTGAGAGACTGGAGGTTCTAAAGTGTTTAGTTAAATTGTACTGCAGAATCATACAGAAGAGACCGTTCAGCCCGCCATGTTTAGGCCAGCTTCTTGAACGAGGCCCTGTGCTTTCTCTGCAGCCCTGAAATTATTGTCTTTGTGAATATTTATGCCATTCCCTTGAATCCGCTTCAACCATCCTTTCCGGTAGCATGTGCCATATGGTAGCAACTTGCTCATGTCACCTTGCTCATGTCACCTTGCTTCTTTTGCCCATTAATGTAAATCGTTACTTTTCCAATTTGCAGGAGACAATTTAGTAGTTTCATGATTGCTGTTAATGGAACCAGTGTTTCACTCCAGATTTATTACCTGCCTCGGTGGGACTTGAACCCATGTCTCCAGTCATTAGTCTAGATCTCGGACTTGCCAGTCCATTAACATTACCACTCTGCTCCCGTTCCAAGGTGCTGCCGCTACTGATTTTGACGGAGATGGAATGCTGGATCTCATCATTTCTCACGGAGAGTCCAGGGCACAGCCGCTTTCTGTCTTTAAAGTAACCCAGGTATGTGTCTGTGCTCTCGCGAGGGTTAGGGTCTGTGCGCCCTCCCTCTGCCATTCACCACTTCCAACCCCCATCCCGCCTCGTGTGTGCCCATTGCTAAGACAGGGCCTACTGCTGATTATCTCAGGAAACGCAAACGCTGTGGTGGTTCTTTCATGCCCTGCAGACTGAAGCCTTCTGATAAAGGCCCTGATTGGACAGGGGAGGCCTGAGGCCTACCTGCAGGACTCCTGCAGTTCCTCAGTTAGTAACGGTTTAGGGGCACACCCCAGCCCCCCCCCCCTCCCCCTGGGTGTACCTGTGGATGGTCAATTGTTCGGCTGGACAGTGAGGTGGGATGTCTTGCAATCACCCCAATCCACCCCTTTAGCACGGGAACATTGGAGCAATGCTTAATGCCAGCAGATCCAGCCCCTCCCAACATTCCCAGCTCCCCCACCCCTGGCGTGCCGAGTAAACGACTGGAAAGCAGTGAATAATGGACCATCAACCCAGCGAGACGGACCCAGCTCCTCATTGCTAACCTTTACCCGCTGGGGGAAACTTTTCCTTTATTCATTCCGGGGATGTGGCCGTCGCTGGGGCTGGGCTGGCATTTGTTGCCCGTCCCTAGTTGCCCTTGAACTGTGTGCCTTGCTCGGTTATTTCAGAGGATGTTTCAGAGCCAATCACATTGCTGTGGGTCTGGAGTCCCGTGTAGGCCAGACCGGGTAAGGACGGCAGATTTCCTTCCCTAAAGGACATGAGTGAACCAGATGGGTTTTTCCGACAATCGACACTGGTTTCATGGTCATCGTTAGACTTTTAATTCCAGAATTTTACTGAATTAAAATTTTACCATCTGCAGTGGGGGGATTCGAACCCAGATCCCCAGAGCGTTACTCTGGGTCTCTGGATTCCCAGTCCAGTGACAACACCACTAATGGCTGTTGTCCCAGATGGATTCAGGCTGAATCCATCCTTCAGTCAAACCAAAACTGATGGAGCTGCAGCATAGTTAGAGCAGCAAAACAGGCAATTTGGCACAACCAGTACTTGCTGCCGTTTCGGCTCCACTTGAGCCTGCTCTCATTTTTTCCTCCCTAAATCTACCACCATAACCTTCTATTCTCTTCTCTCGGATCTACTCGACTAACTTCCCCTGAAGCACAATACCATTCGTTTCAGCCACCAGCAGTGGTAGCGAGTTCCACTTGAAGAACATGGGGCGGGATTCTCCAATAAGGGGTAGCACAGTGGCTATCACTGTGGCTTCACAGCGCCAGGGTCCCGGGTTCGATTCCCGGCTGGGGTCACTGTCTGTGCGGAGTCTGCACGTTCTCCCCGTGTCTGCGTGGGTTCCTTCGGGTGATCCCGTTTCCTCCCACAGTTCAAAGACGTGCAGGTTAGGTGGATTGGCCATGCTAAATTGCCCTTAGTGACCAAAAAAGGTTATGGGGGGTTATTGGGTTACAGGGATAGGGTGGAAGTGAGGGCTTAAGTGGGTCAGTGCAGACTCGATGGGCCGAATGGCCTCCTTCTGCACTGTATCTTCCATGTTCTGTTAATAATGGGGCTATGTCCCCACCACAGCGTCAAAACGCGGGAGTTTCACTCTCGATTTTCCTTAAGAAAGTCCAGAGTGATTCTCCTACCTGCAGAGGGCTGGCAGGGCCCAGGAGTGCTCCTCGCAGCTCTGGCTGCGGATACGGGGCCCTGCACCTCCGGTCGGGAGTACACGCATGCACACGGCTGCGGCCGCCCCGTGATGAACAAAGTAGGTCCCCCCCCTCGAGATCGCGCGCGCCCGCAGACCGTTTGCCTGGCTTCTGTGAGGCGCCCCCCCAGCGAAGGATCCAACAGCCCCCTAACCGGAGAATTGCGGGAGCGATGTTGGCCCGGATTTCGGCGTAAACGCCCATTCTCTGCCCCTGTGCCGATCGCGATTTCGGCGGGGAGGCTCGGAGAATCCACACAGCGCGTTGACACGGCGAATCCACACTGCTGGACTGAATTCCTCCACTGTGTCTTTGCTGGATAAATGGGTCTCCAGTCTCTACCAGCTGGGATCCAGGGAGGTCCTGACCCAACCAACCTCAGCGACCAGAGCAAGAGGAGCAGGGGGAAGGCAGTGGATAGATGCAGAATCTGTAACCATTTTCTGTCTGGATTTTTTTTTTTTAAAGGGCACCGACAATAATTGGCTGCGGGTCATTCCTCGGACCAGGTTTGGTGCCTTTGCCCGTGGGGCGAAGGTTGTGCTGTACACGAGGAGAACGGGTCCCCACCTCCGCATTGTTGACGGAGGCTCTGGGTACCTCTGCGAAATGGAGCCGGTGGCACACTTTGGACTGGGTACGTAGCAGCAAAACCAAGTTGGCATTGTACTCCAATGTGTTATTTCTCAGGATAGAGGGTGCTGGGGTTCTCTGGGAGTGGTGGGTGTGGCAGCGGTGGGGGCTCTGGGGGGTTTCGTTATAGCCCTGGTGGGGCCCACCAGGCTACACCAAGGGCTTCACATCTGGGTGACTTTGTGTTGGTGGGACTTTCCAGCCAATCGCCTCTCAAGGCTATCTGGGGTGCCATGGGGTAATGGGCAGGGTGGGTGGTGTCAGTGGTGACATTGTGCAAGTTCCCATGTTTTTGCAGTTCAGTTTGGATCCGGAGTGGATGTGAAGGCTGGTAAATGGAGTGAGATAAAGGTTGGGGAACGGGACAATCTAGATTTCTCTCTGAAAGAGCTGACAGACTCAGTGGGCTGAATGATCCCCTTCATGATGCACTGCTCAAAGTCTTTTTTTTACAGGACATGGGCATCGCGGGTTAGGCCAGCATGAGTTGCCCTTCGCTAATTGCCCTTGAGAAGGTGGTGGTAAGCTGTTTTCTTGAACCGCTGCAATCCAGGTGGTGTAGGTACACCCACAGTGCTGTTAGGAAGGGAGCTCCGGGAATTTGACCCAACGCCAGTGAGTGAACGGCGATGTATTTCCAAGTCAGGTGGTGGGTGGTTTGGAGGGGAACTTGTGAGGTTTTTTGTTTATTCGTTCACGGGACGTTGGCGTCGCAAGCTGTGCCAGCGTTTATTAACAGGGGGCTCGGGTTTAAGAGCCGCGGGGTTATGCTGCAACTGTACATGACCCTGGTGAGACCACACTTGGAGTATTGTGTGCAGTTCTGGTCACCTCATTTTGGAAGGATGTGGAAGCATTGGAAAGGGTGCAAAGGAGATTTACCAGGATGCTGCCTGGTTTGCAGGATAGGTCTTATGAGGAAAGGTTGAGGGAGCTAGGGCTTTTCTCTTTGGAGCGGAGGAGGATGAGAGGCGACTTAATAGAGGTTTATAAGATGATGAGGGGGATAGATAGAGTGGATGTTCAGAGGCTATTTCCTCGGGTGGATGTAGCTGTTACAAGGGGGCATAACTATAAGATTCAGGGTGGGAGATATAGGAGGGATGTCCGAGGTAGGTTCTTTACTCAGAGAGTGGTTAGGGTGTGGAATGGACTGCCTGCTGTGATAGTGGAGTCGGACACTTTAGGAACTTTCAAGCGGTTATTGGATAGGCACATGGAGCACACCAGAATGACAGGGAGTGGGATAACTTGATGTTGGTTTCGGGCAAAGCTCGGCACAACATCGAGGGCCGAAGGGCCTGTTGTGTGATGTATTGTTCTATGTTCTATTTATTGCCCATACCTAATTGTCCTTGACGGGGAGGTTAAGAATCAACCACATTGCTGTGGGCCTGGACATGTAGGCCAGACCATGTAAGGACGGCAGATTTCCTTCCCAAAGGACATTCGTGAACCAAATGTGTTTTTACGACAATCAACAATGGTTTCATGGTCATTATTAGACTTTTAATTCCAGATTTTTACTGAATTAAAATTTCACCATCTGCAGTGGGGGGATTTGAACCCAGGTCCCCAGAGCATTACCCTGTGTCTCTAGATTACTCGCCCAGGGGCAATACCACTACGTCACCGCCTCCTGGCTATCTTCTGTCCTTGTTCTTTGAGGTGGTTTGTCCTCAATGCGACCTCGCTTCTTGTGTGTTGTTGGAGCTGCACTCATCCAGGCAAGTCAGGCACTCCTGACTTATGCCTTGTGGATGGTGGACAGACGTTGAGGAGTCAGGAGGTGAGTTACTCACTGCAGGATTCCCAGCCTTTGACCTGCTCTTGTAGCCTCTTCAATTTCTGGTCAATGGTAACCCCCAGGATGTTGACAGTGGGGGACTCAGCGATGGTAATGCCATTGAATGTCAAGGGGTGATGGTTAGATTCTGTCTTGTTGGAGTTGGTCATTGCCTGGCACTTGTATGGCACGAACGTAACTTGGCACTTTCCAGCCCAAGCATGGATAGCGTCCAGGTCTTGCTGCATTTGGACGTGGACTTCTTCAGTGGCTGAGGAGTTGCGAATGGTGCTGAACATTGTGCAGTCATCTGCAAACATCCCCACTTCTGACCTTGTGATGGAAGGAAGGTCATTGTTGAAGCAGTTGAAGATGGTTGGGTCGAGGGCACTACCCTGAGGAACTCCCTCTGTGATGTCCTGGAGCTGAGATGATTGACCTCCAACCACCACAACCATCTTCCGTTGTGCCAAGTATGCATCCAACCAATGGAGAGCTTCCCCCCCTGATTCCATTGACTCCAGTTTTGCTGGGGCTCCTTAGATGCCATATTGGGTCAAGCGGCCAATACGGTGCTCGCCCACCGACCCCACAAAACTCTAGAAACTCCTAATGCTTGGGAGTCTTTCAGGTTCCGTTTCTCCTTTCTTTCTGTGATGTTAGCTTGTTAAATTGTTCAGGCATTCGGTTCAGGGCCCAGTATGGCCTGAGTTTGAAAAGCCAGCAGGATTCACTCAACCTCTCGGCCAGTTAACATTGGATGGAAGGCAGCAAGGACATGTCTTTGGACACTGGAGAGAAGTTAAGAGGTTTCACCTTCTCAGCCATGTCTCCCACGCTGTCACAATATCTCCCATCTTCTCCACAAGAGAACGAGGACCGATAACCCACCTAAACAGTGTCACCGAGCCAGGGGCTCAGTGGGTACCAGCCCCCCCCCCCCCCCGCCCCGCCCCCCCCTGCTCAGAACGATAAGGTTGCGGGTACAAGACCCACTCCAGAAACATCAGCACGCGATGTAGGCTGACAGACGCTGACGAAGCACTGCACTTGTCTGAGGTTCCACCTTTCACATGAGACATTAAACCATCTGCCCTATCAGGTGGCATGGAAAGATCCCATGGCACTATTTTGAAGAAGAGCAGGAGTGTCCTCAAAGTGCCCTGGCATCAGTGAGCAGGGTTATTGCTGTGTGGAATGGACAGGTCACTGGATGGGTGCAGATGTACTGTCCATCAACCCCCCTAAAACTGGACATTTACCTCGTTGGTGTTTGTGGGATCTTGCTGTGCATAGACTAGCTGCAAAACAAGTAGCGATGGCGTATAGGAAGCACTTCATTGGTTGTGAAGCATTTCGGGACATCCTCGACTGGTGAAAAGTGTTGTATAAATTCCCATCTCATCCGTGATGCCCGTCCCCAGCAGCCCATCCATCCTTCTGTGCATCAAAAACGTCCCTCGTGGAATATCAGCCTTTGTCCCATCCGGACTTCTTCTTATTAATGTGTTCTTCATGGTGACTTGTCTCACATCTACGTAATTGGCTTGGGTAACAGGTAATGACACTCACAACTCTACCCATTGAGCTGTCCCGAGTGTTGGTCCCGGCTGCTGGTCCCGGCTCCTTGTCCCGAGTGCTGGTCTCCCTTAGCCGGCACCAGTGGAGAAAACATAGACAAACTTGTGACGGTGGTTTTCGGGAATCTTGCTCCGCGCAAAAAAGTCTGCAAATGATTTTGTGCCATTTGAGGGGGCTGGGGTTAGATGCCATATTAATAAATTGTTATCTTGGGACGTGGGCAAGGTTGGTTAGGTCAGTATTTATTGTTCAATCCCTGGCTGTTCCTCGGCAACGTGGTCCTCTTTCTTGAGCCGCTGCTGCCTGCTTGCTGAAGCTGCTGGCCACAGAGCTGCTCTGATGTGGAGATGCCGGCGTTGGACTGGGGTGAGCACAGTACGAAGTCTTACAACACCAGGTTAAAGTCCAACAGGTTTGTTTCGATGTCACTAGCTTTCGGAGCACAGCTCCTTCCTCAGGTGAATGAAGAGGCATGTAGAGCTTCCTCATTCACCGGAGGAAGGAGCAGCGCTCCGAAAGCTAGTGACATCGAAACAAACCTGTTGGACTTTAACCTGTTGTAAGACTTCTTACAGATCTGCTCGTCCAGGAGTTCCAGCGACGGCGAAGGAACAGCTAACGTATTCCCAAGTCCCAACGGTGTGCGGCCTGGAGGGGAACTTGCAGGTGGCGGTGTTCCCACCTGGCTGCTGCCCTTTGTCCCTCCAGATGGTAGAGGTCAGGGCTTTGGGACGAAGGGTCGAATAAATCAGCCTTTCTTTGCTTCACCACTTCATAGTCTCTGTTTCTCCCCCTCAGTCTGTTCCCACGGTGAGGTCACCCAGTCCCAGGAGGATAAGGATCATCCACGCTCCCGTTTCTGGTTTAGCCGCAATCATTTCTCCCTGTTTGTAAATACTGTTGTAACATTCTCAAGAAATGCACAAGATAGATTTTCACGGCACCGTTTTGCATGGAGAAACCATCCATCTTACACAAGAAAGCTGAATTAGATGGAGAGTTAAAAATTATTGATGGAGGCTTCATAAATCCACTTCTCCCCCTCAGAAGATTCTGACAAGCCCTCGTAAAAAGACAAAATTGAGGTATAAATTATTTTTATGAAGTGTTAAATAACAGTAACAGACAGCAAGAGCTGCACACTTTATTGTGATAAAATAAATGTGTGAAGTGCCACTATACTTTGAACAAGTATTAGTTACTGCACTCGACGTCAGCCGCCACCTCAGTTTCTCTCTGCTCTGGTCTCTCCCTGTTCCAAGTATTTTTGCTTTACCTACACGGCTACAGGGGACATGGGCATCGCGAGCTAGGCCAGCTTTTGTTTTCCATCCCTAATTTCCCCCGTCCGAAGGTGGTGGGGAGCTGCAATCTTGAACCGCTGCAATCCGTGGGGTGTAGGTACACCCAGAGTGCTGTTAGGGAGGGAGTTTTGCCCAGCGACAGGGAAAGAACGGCCGATATATTCCCAGGTCAGGATGCTGAGTGGCTTGGAGGGGAACTTGCAGGTGGCTGTGTTCCCATGTGTCTGCTGCCCTCGTCCTTTGAGACGGGTTTGCAGGATCTTCGCTCAATTCTTTCAACTTCTTTCTCCAAAGCGCCAATCAGCGCCGTCAAGAATGCCACTCCACCCGCCACCCACCTTTCACTTTTTGAAATCGACACTCATCAACTTGCGCCCCACTGATGTTCTCTACCTCTCTCTGTCTCTTATCTCTGTCTGCCACCCGCTGTCTTCATGTGTCTATCTGTCTTCCTCTATCTATCTCTCTTTCACATTTTAAATCCCTCATCGGCAAAGAAAGAAGCGAAGAGGATGGCAGTATTGATTAAGAAAGAATATCACAGCGATGGAGAAGAGTGTCGTCCAGGGGTCGAGAACAGATTGTGGTCAGAGCTGAGGAACAGTAGGGGCGCCTTTGCCCGACTGGGCCTATTCTAAAGGCTACCAGCAATTGGGAAAGAAATAGAGGAATAAATTTGTGAGGAAATTAGAGTCAGCAGTTATAATGGGAGGATTTATCGCATTGAAATGTATACCATTTGCAGGGGTGATGTTTCCCCCTCGCGGGGATCACAGTCTCAGGATACAGGGTGGGCCATTGAGGACTGAGATGAGAAGTTTCTTCCCTCAGCGGGTGGAGAAGCTGTGGAATTCTCGACCACAGAAGGCTGCCGAGGTCAAGTCACAGAATGTATTTAAGACGGAAATGGATTTCTAGACTCTAAAGGCATCAAGGGGTATGGGGAGAGAGTGGGAGATTGGCGTTGGGATAGAGGATCAACCATGGTCATATTAAATGGCGGAGCAGATTCAATGGGCTGAATGGCCCACCCCTGCTCCTATTTACTATGTTTCTATCATTTTGTCACGATTTTCCAGAGGCTGAGAAACCGTGGAATTCCGCGATACCCTCTGTCTTCCCTTCCTCTTCCGCTCAAAAGGTTTTGTAAATTCCCAAGCTTGGCACGACCGAAAACTACCCCTTAATTTAGTCCAACTTGACTGTGTGGTGCTGTTTAGTTGATACCAGTCTCTTGTTGATGTGTTGGGAAGCCATGGGTTCAAACGCCGCCTCAGGTCTTGAGAAAGTCAACTTAGGCCGAGGCGTCAGTGGGGCATACTGGGGAATGCTATTTGGTCGGAAGCTGCCGCTTTTTAGATGAGATATTAAACTGTCGTCTGTTCAGGTGTAAAATATGCCATTGAACGTTTGAAAAAGAGTGGTCAACGTTCATCATAAGAACATAAGAACTAGGAGCAGGAGTAGGCCATCTGGTCCCTCGAGCCTGCTCCGCCATTCAATGAGATCATGCCTGTTCTTTTGTGGACTCAGCTCCACTTTCCGGCCCGAACGCCATAACCCTTAATCCCTTTATTCTTCAAAAAACTATCTATCTTTATCTTTAAAACATTTAATGAAGGAGCCTCTACTGCTTCACTGGACAAGGAATTCCAGAGATTCACAACCCTTTGGGTGAAGAAGTTCCTCCTAAGATCAGTCCTAAATCTACTTCCCCTTATTTTGAGGCTATGCCTCCTAGTTCTGCTTTATCCTTCAACCTATATCACCAGGAATGGTTATTTGGTGCAATAGTTGAAAGGGATCTCGCTGTGCATGAACATTCTGTCCCAATAAGAGTTTCTGCACAAAAAAGGTCATTCCCGTACCAGCCTCCCTGAACAGGCGCCGGAATGTGGCGACTAGGGGCTTTTCACAATAACTTCATTTGAAGCCTACTTGTGACAATAAGCGATTTTCATTTCATTACTAGTTTGTGAGGGGCGTTGAGATGTCCTGAGGATGACATGGGGTGCTAGATGAATGCAAGCTCGTTCTCCTGTGATTTTGTTTCCGGGAGGGCGATTTGCAAGTTTGGAGGAGCTGAGCTGGCGCGGGGCTGAAGTTTTTAGGTGCATGCAGGTGCGGGATTTGTGAGGGCTTAATGGGTCAGGGGTTTGTGGGTTGGTTGTGAATTGTAAAAATGTTGAACATTCGTGAAATAAAGATATTAAAAAAATAATATACCCTATCCTTATTTATTCGTGGAGCAAGATATCCTTTCCTCACAGTCTGACAAAATTAAAATAAAATATTGGGGTTTCTGCCCAGTATCCGAGCCACTGGTTGGGTCTGGTCCTGGATTGCAATATCACCTAACAGACATAGGGCAGCAGACACTTGGCAACACCGCCGTGCCCTTCCAAGTCACACACCATCCTGCCTGGGAAATACATCGCCGCTCCTTCACTGTCGCTGGGTCAAAATCCTGGAACTCCCTCCCTAACAGCACGATGGGTGCACCTACCCCACATGGACTGCAGCAGTTCACCTCCCTCAGGGCAATTAGGGTGGTCAATGCATGCTGGCCTTGCCAGTGACGGCCCATCTCCCACCAATGAATAATTTTAAAAAGGCAAATGGCAGCTTTGCCGGGGCTGACCGGAGGCACACAAGAGTGAACAATAACATCCTCAGGTCGCCGTTTTAAGACTTGGGCCTAGCACAAGAGTTGTGGTTTCCTTCACTGTAATAAAACCGGCCCAAACTGTCTATGCCCAAGGAAAAACAGCCAGAAGAGACAACTGAATTTTCAGTCCTTCAACACGACATATTAACAGGGGACATAATTCTTAATTTTCACCCCTGTAAAATAGCCGACAAACGTCTGGTTTGGGGAAGGTTACTTCAATCAGCGATGAGGCACTTCAATGATTGTTTGTGCACAGTGTAGACTTTAATCTGAAAACACACAAAGGCTATTTTCCACATGAATTAATTTGTTATGTTATGAATTGGGAAGTCGAGCGGTCGTTCCAAGAGGTTGGGATATTCTGCACGTTGCTGTGCGAATATTGTTTTCCATTGGTCATTCCGGAGTGAGGGTGGGGTGGGCGGGGGTAAGGGAGGTTTAGCAGGCTGGCCCGAGGCTGATGGTAAGCTCTGGTAACTGGGTGCTCTCGGCTGCCCTTGGCTGCAAGGCGAGGGTGGGGGAATGTAAAACAGCACCAGAATGAACAACAACATCTGGTTGTGGTCGCCGGGCCGCACAGCTCCAGGGGGATTCAGGGCTGTCGAGCGTTAGCTAGGAAGTGGTGTCCTCCAAACCAAACATTGCAAATTATCGTTGGATGGAGAAGGGTGAAGTGTCTAATCTGATGTGTCTGTACTCAGTTGGGCATCGAGGCCATTGCCACAGGCATTTTTTTGAGTCCAGATGGTGGGAGACGGGTGCCTGTGGAATGCCTTCCCTAGGCTCTATTAACCCCAACTCTCTTGCCCCACCGATGAGTTGCACACCTATGAAAAGGTGTTTCTGTGGTTCTTTAATTTGGCCCTTGTATTTGTGTATCTTCAGCGATAATATTAACTGTGCTAAACCCATGCAGATTAAGCAATACCTCCACTTTCAAATTCCATCCCCCATGGCACCGCAGTCCCTCCTTATCTCTGTAATCTCCTCCAGTCCCAACACCCTCCGAAATCTCCTCCAATTCCGGCCTCTTGTGCATCTCTGATCTTAATCGCTCCACCATTGGCGACTGTGCCTTCAGCTGTCCAGGCTCCACATTCTGGAATTCCCTCCCTAAACCTCTGTGCTTCCCTCTCTTAGAGTCATCGAGTCATTGAGGTTTACAGCATGGAAACAGGCCCTTCGGCCCAACTAGTCCATGTCGCCCAGTTTTACCACTAAGCTCGTCCCAATTGCCCACATTTGACCCATATCCCACGATACCCGGCTTTCCCACATAACTGTCTAAATACTTTTTAAAAGACAAAATTGTACCCGCCTCTCCTACTGCCTCTGGTAGCTCGTTCCACACACTCACCAGCCTCTGTGTGAAACAATTGCCCCTCTGGACCCTTTAGTATCTCTCCCCTCTCACCTTAAACCTGTGTCCTCTAGTTTTAGACTCCCCTACCTTTGGGAAAAGATGTTGACTATCTATCTTATCTATGCCCCTCATTATTTTATAGACCTCTATAAGATCATCCCTAAGCCTCTTATGCTCCAGGCAAAAAACTCCCAGCCTATTCAGCCTCTCCTTATATTGCAAACCATCAAGTCCCGAGTAAATTTTTTCTGCATTCTTTCTAGTTTAATATTATTCTGTCTATGATGACCAGGGGCGGGATTCTCCGACCCCCTGCTGGGTCAGAGAATCGCCGGGGGGTGGCGTGATCCCGTCCCCGCCGGCCACCGAATTCTCCGGCATCGGAGATTCGGCGGGGGCGGGAATCACGCCGTGCCAGTCAGCGGGCCCCCCCCGGCGATTCTCCGGCCGCGATGGGCCGAAGTCCCGCTGCTGGAATGCCAGTCCCCGCCGGCGTGAATTAAACTACCTCCCTTACCGGCGGGACCAGGCGGCGCGGTCGGGCTCCGGGGTCCTGGGGGGGGCGCGGGGCGATCTGGCCCCGGGGGGGGTGCCCCCACGGTGGCCTGGCCCACGATCGGGGCCCACCGATCTGCGGGCGGGTCTGTGCCGACGCGGAGGTGACCCCCCCTGCGCATGTGCGGGGATGACGTCAGCAGCCGCTGACGCTCCCGCGCATGCGCGGACTTTTGCCGGCCGGCTGAGTCCCTTCGGCCCCGGCTGGCGTGGCACCAAAGGCCTTCCACGCCAGCCGGCGGGACGGCAACCACTCTGGCGCGGGCTTAGCCCCTCAAGGTGAGGGCTTGGCCCCGAAAGGTGCGGATAAATTCGGACCTTTGGTGCGGCCCGACGTCGGAGTGGTTCACGCCACTCCATCCCGCCGGGACCCCCCGCCCCGCCGGGTAGGGGAGAACCCCGCCCCAGAACTGTGCACAGTTTTCCAAGTGTGGCTTCACTAATGTCTTGCACAACTAACTCATCTAACTCTTCTCCTTTAAGGCGCTCCTTACAACCGATGGATGGAATTTAGCAGCCCGTTAGCCATGGGCACAAAGCCCGTCATGGCCGCTAAATCTTGTGAGAGGCCAACAACGGAATCGCGATCTTCCCCGATGAGGAGATCAGGAAGAAGAAGAACCTGATTGACTCGAATTTGAATTCACTATGCTATACTCAGCGTGGTAAACGTCACGTTTTCAGCCCTCAAGGAATCTTCCCACCTGCCAGCCGTGATGTCAAGCCGGCGCGAATCACTACTGCTTTTTGTCTGACCTTGAAGCAGAAAGCAATTGTGCCCCCTAACATGCCAGAAGCCCAAACTCATCGACTGGCCACCAAAAGTTAACCCCTAACTATGTCAAATCTCAAAATCAAGGACTGGGATGAATATTCAGGGTTCAAGGCTAAACGCCTGGATACATGGGGTTGAGAGGGCCTGGTGTCACTTGCCGGGCCCCACGCCTGCCAGTGAGGATCCATTAGCCCCCAAGACGGACATCACTGTCCAGTTGACCCTGCCCATTAGGGATGTGAGAGAATATTACCCTGGTGTCAGGACCCCCAGTGTTATGGAGCAGCAGGGAGGGAGAACCAGACAGGGGTCAAAGGGCGACTGCACAATCCATCAGTTTGCAGGTTAGGTGGGTCGGCCATGATCAATTGTCTTTAACGTCCAAAAATTTAGGTTAGGTGAGGTTACTGGGTTAAGAGGATAGGGTGGGGCCTGATCTTAGGTTGCGTACCCTTTCAGAGGGTCCTTGCAGACTCGATGGACCGAATGGCCTCCTTCAGCACTGTAAATTCTATGATTCTCTGATTGGGTGAGGGGAAGGCCAGGGCCAGTTATTCAGTGGAGATGGGAGGCCACCTGAGCTGTGAGTGAGCCGTTCGCCGCTGGATGATGTGTGCGACTGGCTGCTTCCAGACCTGGGAAGCCAATAGGCCCAGGGAGATCCTGATGGTCAGCAGCTGTGACACCAACCTGACTCTCCCTGTCCCTCTCCCTCCTCGCAGGAGTCCAATCCACATCGGTATGGAGCCAGTGGAGCTGGCCATTCTACTAATGCTGGGCGAACACAGACTCCAGCAGGAATGAGCAGCGCCACCCAGGGAAGACCCTTCAGATTGAGACCAGGGGCCGCACGGCAGGCTCAGATCCCAGAGGCCGCACCAGCCGTACGGGAGCACAAAGGCACTGCGGAGACCGAGGGTCCAAGTGTTCGTCATGAATCTGTCGGACAACATGTGCCATAGGGGACTCCGTCTCACCAGGGAGACTGTGCTTATCAACTTGGCACCGCGTGGAATCGTGGAGGACACCCGCTCCCTGTGACCGTAAAGCCACAGCAATTCTCCATTTGTACGCAACGGGGTTGTTCCAGTGCTCCACCTGTGTGGTGACCTGTGTGGCATCTCACAGGCATTGGCCCGTAAGGAGTCACTCTATGCTAGAGATTTGCTCTTTATTGATTTCGACCCGGACCAGGATGTTGTGACTCCTCTGTGACCAGGGGATGAAGGTGCAGAGACCTTAATCATCAGGGTGCTGGGGTTGGGGAACTCTTGATTGCCTGCGGCCCAGTCAATGCAGGAGGCTGATGACACCTCACAGAGTTGGATGGTCTGTGATGCTCTTCAGCTGCTGCTTCTGTCTTGTCTCTAGTATGGCTGCTGACTCCCCGGCTCACATCTGAGTGAGGCTCTCCACTTCATTGCTTTGTCCCCTTGCTGGAGCGGGGGTTAGGGGCCAGCGGCTAGGTGACTCGCGTCTGAGTCCTATGACTGCGAATGAGAGGGCTTAACCGTCTGCTGGGCATAGAGGGTCAATGAGGACAATTGTGTTCCGATGGAGAGAAGTATGATGCCACTGGGCGGTGGGTTAAAGATTCTGGGATGGTGAAGAACAATGATACTTAATTCAGTAACGTGCAGATGTTACAAGTGAGTATGCCCCCCCCCCCAACTACTGGTGCCTAACTTCACCTGTGCCTACGCTGTGCCCCAACAATTCCTCAGGCTTCCTTCATCCTCCCACCACCTCTAGGTGTGTTCCCAGGAAGTGGAGGTGTCTTCCACACCATGTTGCCTGAATTGCACTTGGCGGGCGTCCTCTAGACGTCCAACAGCTAGAGGGCCCTAACTTACTTTAGGGTGGTTCTGCCGCTGTGCCTGAGCTGCGTCTGTCTCAGGAACGGGCGATTCAGTTTGGCTCATCGCTCCCAGGGTCTCCTGCGTGGAAGGCCCAGGGCTGTCTTCGGATGGATGCTCGTGTGCCCCTGTGTTACTCCATGGGATGGAGGGGCAGCTGGTGTGAGTCCAGAAACCTCTACGTCACCAGCCACGGTGCTCAGGGACTGAGCCATGCTTCTGAGTTCTCCCATCGTGGATCTGATCACTTACCCCAGACTTTTCTCTCTGGGGTCACCACCCTTGCAATGTTGGCCTGGGTGCCACGCACGCCTTCTACGACTGAGGGTATTGGGACTCCTGCAGTCGCAGGATTGTCGCTGACTCCCCCTCCTGGTATTCCCGATTCTGTCTTTACATCTCAAGCAGCTGAGGGATGAACGTGTCTGGAAGCACAGCATCTAACTAGGGCACAGCTGAGTCCTGGGATCGAGCAGAGCTCCGATCCTGGGATATTCCTGACCCAGAAGCCTGCCTGCTACCTCGGCCCACCGAGGTGTGTGTCTTTGTGTTGGTGAAGCTATGGTAGTACTGGTACGTTTCATCCATGTCCTCCTCTGAGATCTCTTCCGAGGTCATGTCGAGGATGGGCAGTGGGACCCTGCTGGTGAATAGACCAGGCCGTTCAGGTACTTTGTCTGCAAGGAAAGGAACATGGTATTAATACACGGCCTGGTCAAGAGTTTGGACAATGCAGAACTCACTTGAAGACTGGTCATCTGGATGAAGGTGCAGTGACTCCTCACGTTTCTCTCGCAGGCCCACCTCACTCTCAGCAGAGGCCTACTCCTCCTCCTCCCCTGCAGGCTCCAAGACCCTCTCCTCATGGGGAAGCAATATCCTCAACTCAGGCATCCCGCCATCATGCTCGCGGGGGTTGTGGGCAAGCTTCTCCTGCGGGAACACAAATGGGGATAATGTGAGGTGGACCCCTGGCGGGTCAGATGTCAATGATACCTGTGGCATGTGTGGGCACTGCACGTGATCAAGGAGGGGTTCTGAAGGCGTGCCAAGTGCGAGGAAGCTTGTGGGAGGTCGGGTGCTGGCACCCTGCGAGGTGGCAGTATGTGGAATCGAGGTGACATTCCGAGGGGGACCGGGAGGGTGGAGTGTAGAGAGATGATAGCACTTACCCAGCTTGATCGGAATCTCCCAGCCCTTGGCACACAACTTGCCTTCTTAACAACTCTCTCCTCCTGCCCGACTGTCCTAGTAATATCCCCTCATGTGATCAATGTCAAATTTTGCCTGGTGTTTGCTGTAATAAAAAGCGTTTGTTTGACCATGTTAGAGGCGCTATAGAAGTAAATTGATTTACATCATGGCATGTCAAGGCTCTTCATTCTATTTAGACTCTTAGTGATAGTATTAAACCCATAATAATAGTTTGGCCCCATTCCCCAGTAAAGTTAACGGGTCAGAAATCAGAATAGGTATCTAATGGCTCAACAAGAGTGATGGACCTTGACATCAAGCAGCATTTGATCGAGTGTGATCAAGGACCCGCGCAAACGTGGAGTCAATGGGAATCAGGGGGGAAACTCCCCGCTGGTTGGAGTCATACCCGGCACAAAGGAAAATGGTTGTGGGGGTTGGAGGTCAATCACCTCAGCTCCAGGGCATCACGGCAGGAGTTCCTCAGGGCAGTGTCCTCGGCCCAACCATCTTCAGCTGCTTCATGTTCAGCACTTGTTGTGAATCCTCAAGCACTGAAGCAGTCCACGTGCAAATGCAGCCAGACTTGGACAATGCCCAGGTTTGGGCTGACAAGTGGCAAGTTATATTCGCCACCTGATAGCACTGCCATCTTCCATTGCTTTGTTAATGATTGCAAATAGACGAATGGGATGAGAATTGACCGACTCAGATTTATACTCTTCTCTTGTAGACCAAAGATAACTGGACAATTTTCACATTGCCGGGTAGATGTCCGTATTACAGCAATAGCTTGGCTAGGGGCATCGCTAGTTCTGTAGCACAAATCTTCAATACTACAGCTGAGATGTTTTCAAAACCTGTAATCTTTTCAGGTGAGGCGAGAGTGACTTCCCTTTACAGTGAGGCAGTATTTGACTGAGTGTGGCATCAAGGAGCCCGAACAAAACATAAGCCAATGGGAATCATAGGGAAACCGCTCCACTGGTAGACATCATTACCGGACACAAAGGAAGATGGTTGGAGGTCAATCATCTCAGCTCCAGGACATCAGCACAGAAGTCCCTCGGGCTAGTGTCCTAGGTCCAAACACTTTCAGTTGCTTCATCAATGACCATCCTTCCATCATAAGGTCACAAGTGGGAATGTTCGCTGATGATCGCACAATGTTCAGCACCGTTCGCACCTCCTAGTGAGGTCGTGAGTAAGGTTTCAAGGTTGCAGGAGTGTACCGGCAGGCAGGAAGGTGGTTTAAAGTGTGTCTACTTCAACGCCAGGAGCTCCAGGAATAAGGTGGGTGAACTTGCAGCATGGGTTGGTACCTGGGACTTTGATGTTGTGGCCATTTCGGAAACATGGATAGAGCAGCGACAGGGATGGTTGTTGCAGGTCCCAGGGTTTAGATATTTCAGTAAGCTCAGGGAAGGTGGTAAAAGAGGGGGAGGGGTCGCATTGTTAGTCAAGGACAGTATTACGGTGGCAGAAAGGACGTTTGATGAGGACTCGTCTACTGAGGTAGTATGGGCTGAGGTTAGAAACAGGAAAGGAGAGGTCACCCTGTTGGGAGTTTTTTTAGAGGCCTCCGAAAAGTTCCAGAGATGTAGAGGAAAGGATTGCAAAGATGAGTTAGAACTGAGTTTAGGAGGAACTTCTTCACCCAAAGGGTTGTGAATCTATGGAATTCCTTGCCCAGTGAAGCAGTAGAGGCTCCTTCATGAAATGTTTTTAAGATAAAGATAGATAGTTTTTTGAAGAATAAAGGGATTAAGGGTTATGGTGTTTGGGCCGGAAAGTGGAGCTGAGTCCACAAAAGATCAGCCATGATCACATTGAATGGTGGAGCAGGCTCGAGGGGCCAGATGGCCTACTCCTGCTCCTAGTTCTTATGTTCTTATGATTCTGGATAGGAGCGAAAGTAACAGGGTAGTTGTTATGGGGGACTGTAACTTTCCAAATATTGACTGGAAACGCTGTGGTTCGAGTACTTTAGATGGGTCCGTTTTTGTCCAATGTGTGCAGGGGGTTTCCTGCCACAGTATGTAGATAGGCCAACGAGAGGCGAGGCCACATTGGATTTGGTACTAAGTAATGAATCAGGACAGGTGTTAGATTTAGAGGTAGGTGAGCACTTTGGTGATAGTGACCACAATTCGGTTACATTTACTTTAGCGATGGAAAGGGATAGGTATATACCGCAGGGCAAGAGTTATAGCTGGGGGAAAGGCAATTATGATGCGATGAGGCAAGACTTAGGATGCATAGGATGGGGAAGGAAACTGCAGGGGATGGGCACAATTGAAATGTGGAGCTTGTTCAAGCAACAGCTACTGCGTGTAGTTGATAAGTCTGTACCTGTCAGGCAGGGAGGAAGTGGTCGAGCGAGGGAACTGTGGTTTACTAAAGTAGTTGAATCACTTGTCAAGAGGAAGAAGGAGGCTTATGTAAAGATGAGACGTGAAGGTTCAGTTAGGGCGCTCGAGAGTTACAAGTTAGCTAGGAAGGACCTAAAGAGAGAGCTAAGAAGAGCCAGGAGGGGACACGAGAAGTCTTTGGCAGGTAGGATCAAGGATAACTCTAAAGCTTTCTACAGGTATGTCAGGAATGAAAGAATGATTAGGGTAAGAGTAGGGCCAGTCAAGGACAGTAGTGGGAAGTTGTGCGTGGAGTCCGAGGAGTTAGGAGAGGTGCTAAATGAATATTTTTCGTCAGTATTCACACAGGAAAAAGATAATATTGTCGAGGAGAATACTGAGATACAGGCTACTAGACTAGAAGGGCGTGAGGTTCATAAGGAGGAGGTATTAGTAATTCTGGAAAGTGTGAAAATAGATAAGTCCCCTGGGCCGGATGGAATTTATCCTAGGATTCTCTGGGAAGCTAGGGAGGAGATTGCAGAGCCTTTGGCTTTGATCTTTATGTCGTCATTGTCTACAGGCATAGTGCCAGAAGACTGGAGGATAAAAAATGTTGCCCCCTTGTTCAAGAAGGGGAGTAGAGACAACCCCGGTAACTATAGACCAGTGAGCCTTACTTCTGTTGTGAGCAAAGTCTTGGAAAGGTTTACAAGAGATAGGATTTATAATCATCTAGAAAGGAATAATTTGATTAGGGATAGTCAACACTGTTTTGTGAAGGGTAGGTCATGCCTCACAAACCTTATTGAGTTCTTTGAGAAGTTGACCAAACAGGTGGATGAGGGTAAAGCAGTGATGTGGTGTATATGGATTTCAGTAAAGCGTTTGATAAGGTTCCCCACGGTAGGCTATTGCAGAAAATACAGAGGCATGGGATTCAGGGTGACTTAGCAGTTTGGATCAGAAATTGGCTAGCTGTAAGATGACAGAGGGTGGTGGTTGATGGGAAATGTTCAGCCTGGAGTTCAGTTACTAGTGGTGTACCACAAGGATCTGTTTTGGGGCCACAGCTGTTTGTCATTTTTATAAATGACCTGGAAGAGGGCGTAGAAGGATGGGTGAGTAAATTTGCAGATGACACTAAAGTGGGTGGAGTTGTGGACAGTGCGGAAGGATGTTGTAGGTTACAGAGGGACATAGATAAGCTGCAGAGCTGTGCTGAGAGGTGGCAAATGGAGTTTAATACAGAAAAGTGTGAGGTGATTCATTTTGGAAGGAGTAACAGGAATACTGGGCTAATGGTAAGATTCTTGGTAGTGTGGATGAGCAGAGAGATCTCGGTGTCCATGTACATAGATCCCTGAAAGTTGCCACCCAGGTTGATAGGGTTTTTAAGAAGGCGTATGGTGTGTTAGCTTTTATTGGTAGAGGGATTGAGTTTCGGAGCCATGAGGTCATGTTGCAGCTGTACAAAACTCTGGTGCGGCCGCATTTGGAGTATTGCATGCAGTTCTGGTCGCCGCATTATAGAAAGGATGTGGAAGCATTGGAAAGGGTGCAGAGGAGATTTACCAGGATGTTGCCTGGTATGGAGGGACGATCTTATGAGGAAAGGCTGAGGGACTTGAGGCTGTTTTCGTTAGAGAGAAGAAGATTAAGAGGTGACTTAATTGAGGCATACAAGATGATCAGAGGATTGGATAGGGTGGACAGTGAGAGCCTTTTTCCTCGGATGGTGATGTCTAGCACAAGGGGACATAGCTTTAAATTGAGGGGAGATAGATATAAGACAGATCTCAGAGGTAGGTTCTTTACTCAGAGAGTAGTAAGAGCGTGGAATGCCCTGCCTGCAACAGTAGTGGACTCGCCAACATTAAGGGCATTTAAATGGTCATTGGATAAACATATGGATGATAAGGGAATAGTGTAGATGGGCTTTAGAGTGGTTTCACAGGTCGGCGCAACATCGAGGGCCGAAGGGCCTGTACTGCGCTGTAATGTTCTATGTTCTATGTTCCTTAGACACTGAAGCAGTCCCATGTCAAAAGCAGCAAGGCCTGGAAAATATCCAGGCTTGGGCTGACAAGTGGCAAGTAACATTCAAACTACTCAAGTGCCAGTCAATGACCATTTGCAACAAGAGGGAATCTGACCATCACCCCTCCACATTCAATGGCATTACCATCGCTGAACCCCCCACTATCAACATCCTGGGGGTTACCATTGAGCAGAAACTGAACTGGACTAGCCATATAAATACTGTGGCTATAAGAGCAGGTCAGAAGCTGGGAATCTTGTGGAGAGTAACTCACCCCCTGACTCCCCAAAGCCTGTCCACCATCTACAAGGCACAAGCCAGGAGTGTAATGGAATACTCTCCACTTGCCTGGATGAGTGCAGCTCCAACAACACTCAAGAAGCTCGATATCCTCCAGGAAAAAGCAGCCCCGCTTAATTGGCTTAACAAGCATTCACTACCTCCACCAGCGATGCACAGTAGCAGCCTTGTGTACCATCTACAAGATGCACTGCAGGAACTCACTAAGGCTCCTTAGGCAGCACCTTCCAAACCCACAACCTCTACCATCTAGAAGGACAAGAGAAGCAGATATCTGGGAACCCAAAATTCCTCCCGTCTTGGGAATATGAAATGAAATGAAAATGGCTTATTGTCACAAGTAGGCTTCAATGAAGTTACTGTGAAAAGCCCCTAGTCGCCACATTCCGGTGCCTATTCGGGGAGGCTGATACAGGAATCGAACTGTGCTGCTGGCCTGCCTTGGTCTGCTTCAAAAGCCAGCGATTTAGCCCAGTGTGCTAACCAGCCCCTTTGGTATGCCGTTCCTTCACTGTCGTTGGGTCAAAATCCTGGAACTCCCTCCCTAACAGCACTGTGGGTGTACCTACACCACATGGACTGCTGCGGTTCAAGGAGGCAGTTTACCACCACCTTCGCGAGGACAACTAGATATGGGCAGCAAACAGTAGTCTAGCCCAGCGAAGCCTGCATCCCAAATAAAATTTTAAAAACACACTTTTACACACTCGTGTAAAAGTTCAAACTGAATGGATGTCACTTGGGAAATGCAATGTCTTTATATAATTTGCATTGTCTCTCTCTGTATCACTTGTTGTTGCTTTGTCCTATAGTGTCTGATGCTGGCTGTGTGTTCAGTGGGCATGGGGTAATTCTATATCACAATCACCGTCCAGCATCCCCACCCAGGGAAAACCACCCATTTTCAGGCCATGTCCAATTTTTTTCAACTCACATCTCTTCAGGATTAAGTGCTACATAGGAACAGGAGGAGGCCATTCAGCCCCTTGATCCTGTCCTGCCATTCAATGAGATCACGGCTGATCTGTGACCTAACTCCATATACCTGCCACTGGCCCCTACCCCTTAATAGCTTTGATTAAATCTGTATCTCAGATTTAAAATTAGCAACTAGTCCAGCTTCAACTCCTGCTTGTGGGAGAGAGCTCCAAACCTCTACCACCCATTGAGTGGAGAAGTCCTTCCTAGCATCCCTCCTGAACGATCTGGCCCTAATGTTTAGACTATGCCCCCTAGTTTCAGAATCTCCAACCAGTGAAAATAGTTTCTCTTTATCTACCCTGTTTGTCCCTGTTAATATCTTGAAGACTTTGATTAGATCACCCCAAGGTAGCACAGTGGTTAGCACTGTTGCTTCACGGCTCCAGGGTCCCAGATTCGATTCCCGGCTTGGGTCACTGTCTGTGTGGAGTCTACACGTTCTCCCCGTGTCTGGGTGGACTCCCTCCGGGTGTTCCGGCTTCCTCCCACAGTCCAAAGATGTGTGGTTAGGTGGATTGCTAAAATGTCCTGTAGTGTCCAAAAGTTAGGTGGGGTTGCTGGGTTATTGGGATAGGGTGGATGTGTGGGCTTAGATAGGGTGCTCTTTCAGGGGCCAGTGTAGACTCGATGGGCTGAATGGCCTCGTTCTTCAGAATAAATTCTAGTGAAACAGGCCGAATTGTGTAATCTCTCCTCATAACTTAACCCCTGCAGTCCAGGTATCATTTTTGTAAATGTGCTGGAGAATTCCAAACTCCTGTTGGAAAGGTAGGACACTGATGCAATCTCTACTCGAACTCTAACAGGTAAGGACATCGCAACGCACTTGGAGGTGACCTGGCCGGGTGGGATATTCACCTCTCGTGCTGTTTCCCTCAGCGAAATGAACTCCACCATCGAAATCTCATACCCACAACAGCAAGGTGAAACTAGGAATCTGGAAATTGAGGTACGTGAAGAGTTGGAATGCTGTCTCTATCTGGGATCTACTGTGACTCTCTCTTCAGCTTCTGCGTGTCTCCAGGAGGGATCCCCCGGCCTCGTTCGTGGTGGGACCCGTTGCAAGCGAGAACGGGAAATTTGACTCTCCAGCCAAAAATCCATTCACTTCCACCGGAAAATCCCAGCCGTGAACGAGGGCGGAAAATTCCTGCCTCCATCTCTGTGTCTCTTTCACCCGTGTGATTCCATTTAACTTTGGACAGAATTCTCCTGCCGTTCACCCCACCCACGGGTTTCCGTGATGGCGTTGGGTGGCTTCAATGGGAATTCTCATTGACAAGCGGCGGGAGCAGATTGTCCCGCAGCGGCTGAATGACGCACCGCCTCTCACCGCCAAAAAACACATGGCTGGCAGGTCAGACAATCCCATCCGACATTACCACAACTCTCTCTATCAGTTTCGATACATCTCTCCCTGTGTAATTCTCTGTTTCTCAGCCTCTATCGCTCTCTTGCTGTATTTCCACGTGTATCAGGATCTCTCTGTCTTGCCTATTTCTATCCCTGTCCACTGTTGACTAGGTTTTCATTAAGAATGTAAGCGTTATCTGATATCTTTAGTTGACATGTTACTGAAAGTCTGCAAAGGAGGAGTCAATAAAAGATAACGGGCAAAATTCTCCACTGCGTCTGCCATTAGCCAGGTTCCCGATGCAGCGGAGTATTGGGCGCCCGGGGTAAAATGATGCTCCAGCCACCCCCCACCCCCACCGCTGGCGGTGGGATCGGGGTTCACACCCGCGCGCCAGCGAGAGGGGGCAAATTAATGGGGACGGATGTTAATGACCCATTTGCATCCACTTAGCGGGCCGGGCATCATATTCTCCAGGCCCGTGTGATTCTCCAGTCCTCCGGGCCTGGCACCATGTGGGCGAAGATTACTACTGGTATTGCCCATCGTGGCCCTGACGTGGAGGACCTTGCGGACCTTGCGCCACGGGGGGGGTAACCGCTTCAGGGAGTTTCCCCCACAGTCCACCAGTTGCCCCCCCCCCCCCCCACAATGCCAGACCTACCCACGATAGCCCCACCATATCTCCCCCACGGACCCTGCCAGAAATCCCTCAAATAAAGAGACCCCCCCCCCCCAGTGACCCCCTAAATAGGAGCACTCCCTCACAGAAACCCCAGAAAAATGACCCATGTCAGGAAGCCCCCCGCAGAGAAGAGAAACTTGTCAGAAAGCCCCCTAGAAAAGAGACACCTGTCTGGAAGATGGAGAGCAGTCCAGACATGGGCAGTGAAAAAAAATCACTGTTGTGACATTCACCTAGGCAATACACCTGCTGACTCAGACAGAGGTAGCACTACGTGTCAATTCCTGGAAAGAGGAAGCAGTGACCTGTGTTTAAACCCCTCAGATCCTTGAGCTGCAAGCCATTCATTCATTTCCCATAGTGGGCTGGGATTGAAAGCTTCCAGACACACACAGCTCAGGGCGTTGCTTCCTTCATCTTCCTTCATGGTTCAGTAACTCTGAAGTGATCCGACCACAGTGTTTACAAACATCAACCAATTCAAAGAGAGTTAAGTGCTTTTCACTCACCCCCCCCTTTCATGCTTGAGTGATTTTGAAGTACTACGCTGGAAATTGACAGCACTTAACTTGAACCGCTTCCTGATTGGGAGTGCAAATCAAGTGCAATTCACCTCCGGTGGGAGAACAGTCTCCCCAGCAGAGAATCTGGCCCACTGGCTCTCCAGCCCCACAGGTGGTCGGATGCTGGAAAACCTATTTGTGATGCCAATCATCAGGGAAAACACAACAGAGAATAGGGCAAAACTCACCAATCTTGGCCCTTATGAAGCACAAACATCACCTCAGGCCCCAATGCTAACTTCAGACCTTCCCTTTTGCCCATTCCAAGGAGAGATTTCCTCTTAGTGTCAGGTGAGGTGCTGCCAACGTATCCTTCCCAGTAGGCAGGTTAAGATTGAAGAATACATTTTGGAGAGGTTATACATCCACCAGCACTCATATTAACCTCTGCTCCTTTGATTAGGCCGATCTATCCTGATTTACAACCTACCAGATTTAGACCTCAATGGATTTTGTGGGGGGGGGGGGGGGTGCGAAATGGGATATTTTGACTCAGTCCTGATCGGTCATCCCAGGGTGAGTTGGGTAAAAATGACCACTCCCAACTTGCCCTCTCCCCTAGGTGTGTTTACCCGCCCCACCCCACTGTCTCACCTGTGCTTATTTATCCTTCTGCCATCTCCCTTCATGGGTTTATCCCACCTCTCTGGAGGTGCCTCCCCCATCCTCTCATGTTTACTCTCTCCCAGTTTCCGAGAACAAGCGCTCAAATCCCACCAGGTTCAAACAGAAACAATCCGGAAGTAAAACGTTGCTGCGTTGATGAAGTGACGAGGAAATGGTTGGATTGTGAGAAAGGCGGGCCTAGATGTGACTCTGGATGTACCCGTCCGTGGTAGTTGACTCCCAGTGTCTCTCTGAAATGGCTGAACATGCCACCCAGTCGTATCCAACCCACTCCCAGCGGTTGAAGAGGAAGAGCCCCCACTCTCAGGGCGATCGGTGGCCAATAACCTCTCAGCCTTTCCAGCGTCTGAGCACGAAGATGTTGAAAAAGCCATTCTACATTTGGCACTTTCAACTTTCTTTCTAAATTATTTGCCCAACTTATTTTTTTCAGGACCCCAATCTTTTGTTACGATCCCGGCCAAGAACCCAACTTTTATACTTTGGAAAGCTGTGAGGGAACGTTACTGCGCCACAGGAGTGGTAACATTGACCAGCAGACAGCTCATACGGCAAAACAAGCTTTAATTTTAACACAAAATTAAACACAATAGCAGCAAAGGAAATCGCTTACAATTGACAGTCACAACACTTGCTTTCTAACCCTGCCTCGATATAGATACAGAAAATACTGGACAATCTCAGCAGATCTGACAGCATCTGTGGAGAGAGTTGGGAGCCAACATTTCGAGTCTGGGTGAGTCTTTGTCAAAGACTCTTTATCACGTCATCCAGACTCAAAACGTTAGCTCCGCCCTCTCTCCACAGATGCTGTCAGACCTGCTGAGATTGTCCAGCATTTTCTGTTTTTGTTTCAGATTCCAGCATCCGCAGTAATTTGCTTTTATCTCTCTCCGACTACGCCAATTTGTCATGGAAATCATAATAAAGACAAATTCTTCGAGGTTCGATTTAAGGAAATTTATTTACACAAATATATTTGCAGAGAGAGAGTGTTCCAGCTGCAAAGCCACTGCACTGCACTCGGACATTCGATTGAAGGAAGCATATTTTTTATAGTCTGAAATAACAGTTTGAAGCAAACAGCCATGTTTATATTAAATAGACCTTGGTGGAAAGTATGCAAAATGAAATACGTAGGATGTACGTTCTTGCCCTTGGCTAAAAACAACTCGAGTACACATTTTGTTTTCTTTCGGAGGACAATGTGTTATCATAATAAGTCCAAGACCAAAATATTAAGCAGTATTTTGTTTATGTCACCTGACCCTCTTATTTTCGCTAAAAGGCAGTGTTAACTATAGTCAAGCATTTCCCAGCATGCTTCTAAATTGGCAACTCATTAATGTCCCTTCCACAATTACTCACATCTATCACACAATGGTAGTCTTGAAAGAAATACCTCCCCTCCTCGGGCCCTCACTCTTCATCGTTCACTTCCACCAGGTCTCTGTTTTGAAGTAGCCATGAGGAGCACTGGAGTAGTAAATCTGTGCTTCAGTATTTTGGCTGTCATTCCAATGCTTCATCGCTCTATCATTTCCCCTTCCCCTTCTCCACTGCCGCAGGGTAAGGAGCCCTGATGGTCATTAGCTCCCCCAAACTTCCTCAAGTAAGTCTCAAACCTGTACCCTCTGTTTGGGGCAATTCTACCTTGATTGATTGGGTCTACTAACCCCATTAGTTAACCAGCGTGACTATTATGTGACTGGGTTCTGCATCTTTTCTTTCCAGTGTGGGGAAGGCTTCACAGCTGATGGGAATGGTCGCTGTATTGGTGAGTGGGTTTCATTACCTTTCCTGTAATATTTATGATCCTTGGTCAAACCTCCAAGCTTTTTGGTAAGATTCAGTTAGGGACCAATAACATATTGTTTAAAGTAGGTAAAGTTTGAGATTTAAGACACTTGCTCAGCAAAGAAAACCAAAAGATGCCAAGGGTTTTGAACAAACAAAAATAAATTTTACTAAACAAGGTCAGAAAAATAAAACAATTTACCATATCTATCTTATACTCTAACATTCAGGCTAAGTATCAGGTACATGTGAATTAACAAACACGCAATGGTCGAACACACCACACTACACAATATATGACATATGTGACCAAGATGGACTCCATGGATTTTTCCACAACCACCATGCGTCAATAAACACTGTGAGTCAAGCAGTCTCACTGAAACTCTGCCTCACGTACAAGGGAGTCCTGTCTCCACTTTGGAAGATCTTGCTTGGGAATTCTCTCCACAAGTTTCTCCAACCCAGACAGCATCGACAGGGGCTCACCTCGCAGGGTTTCAATCTCATCTCCTGAGATTCTGTTTCCCTGGATTTCTGCGCCTGCACCCAAGCACCAACTCCAGATCTTTGGCTGCTTCTCCAAAGGGTCCACAGCATGGAGCCACCAATCTTCGGCGAACCTCTTGGCTCTTTTGGACTTCTTCTTCTCCCCCTTCAATAACCAGGGCTTCCCTTCAACCCTCTTCAATTAAAGTCTGTGCTTTGTTTTCTTCTCATAGGTCCACTTCTTTCCCCCCCCCCCCTTCTTTTTGAAGGAACAGCCATTGTGACGATTTAATGCGCCTTCCAGAACAGGTCCTATTCTACTTTGGTGGGCATCTGGGGGTTGAGTCCTGCGGTGGCCTCTCAGACTCCGGGATGAGCAGGAGGGAAATCAGCAGAAGACTCAGGTTCATTAGTCAGGGTGTCATCTCGTGTGGTGGATAAAGGCAGCATCTCTAGCCAGTTCGATCCGGGTAGGTGACTGCTTCAATGGGTAGCAGGTTGCTGATGAACGGCACCCTGTGGACCCTTTCCCGTACCATGGTATCACACGCTCTGTTTGGATGAGGTAGGATGGTGGATGTGATACCTGTATCTGTTGAACCACTTGCCCACAGTGAGCTTGGTCTCGGATCCAAACTGCCTCGCCTGGTTCGAGGTCTTGGAAGGTCCCGTGCCTTGTGACATTTTTCATAGTTTCACATCTGACTGGAATGACGCTCGCCCTCTTTCACTCTCACCATGTCCAACTTATCAGCTCGTACACACGGCATGAGTGTGTAGGGAGTTGAATTCTCAGTCTCCTAAGGAGTTTACATGGAGCTGAGTCGTTCTGGAGTGGAGTTGGACGATAGCCCAGAGGTGCAAGCTAGATATCATCATTCTTCAGCAATGCTTTCACTGTGCACACTCCTCTTTCAGCTTCACCATTGACGTGAGGGTATCTTAGTCAGCTGGTAGTATGGACAAATCCATACGACGTTGTAAACTCTTTAAAGTGTTTATTAGCGAATGGCGGCCCATTAGCTGAGATTACATGGTCTGGGATTCCACGTGTTGCAAATAGCACCTTCAGCAAGCGTAACCCTGAAGTTGCTCGAATTCTATCCATCTGGAGTAGGTCTACTACAATTAAGAACATTTTACCTCTGTGTTTGAAGAGCTCCATCCCAAGATGTTCCCATGGGTTTTGATGGAAAAGAAGGTGACATCAATTGTTCCCTTGTCTCCTGGTGATGGATGGCATGAGTATTTCAGTTTGATATCATCTCTTCCAGTGACTTTGAGAGACTTGTCCACCAAATAGAAATCTTGCTTTGCGATGACCAAATGTCCCTAGTGCAATCATTGTAATACATCATCTCACAACTCTTCGAATGGCCAATCTCTCAACATGGATAAACAATCATCAACAACACTGATGTGTCCTCTCTGTTCCCAGTGACATGTGTGCTGTCGATCCTTTGACCTGAGCATATACTCCATCAGATTCCCGCGCACCTTTGATTTTGTTCAGCCGCTGAGTTGTTGCTGTTGGAGTTTTGGTTGGTGCAAAGGTTTTCATACTCTTCAACAGGGGCCATATCACCTTGTCCAGGTCTGGCCACGGGAATACAGGACAAAGAAATTGCTGTAGTCTGCTGTTTTCCCAGAATATTCCCTGTCGCTGCAACACGTTCAGTCTGCATCTTTAGAATTAAGAGTGGCACTAAAAGTTTGTGGTCTGTCTCTAACTTGAAGTGGAGACCACTGGGTGGCCCGATGGCACAGTGGTTAGCACGGCTGCCTCACAGCGCCAGGGACACAGGTTCAATTCCAGCCTCGGGTGACTGTGTGGAGTTTGCACGTTCCCCCCGTGTGTGCGTGGGTTTCCTCCGGGTGCTCCGGTTTCCTCCCACAGTCCAAAGATGTGCCATGATAAATTGTCCCTCAGTGTTCAAAAAAAAGATGTGTAGGTTAGGTTAACCGGTTATTGGGAGAGGGCGGGGGACTAAGCTTGGGTGGAGTTCTCTTTCAGAAAGTCGGCGCAGACTCGATGGGCTGAATGGCCTCCTTCTGCGCTTTGGGATTCTTTGAACCAAGAACTTAATCTGCAAACTTTTCACAAGCCCGTGCAACAGCTAATGCTTCTTTCTCCACCACTGCCTGTCTCTGTCAGTGAGCGGGATACATTGTAAACTGGTCCATGCTTTCCACCTGTCTGTTCCTGAAAGAGTGTAGCTCTCAGTCCTGTAGAAGGTGCATCTGCAGCAGTGACAGCCCTGGGTCAGAGTGAGTTGAAATATCAGTGATATCAGCATCTCTTTCATTTTCTCAAAAGACCGCTGCCGTGCTTCCTCCCAACACCATGTGTATTGTGACTTGGTTTACCGTCCCCATGAGTCTCTGGAGCTCAGTCACATTCTGAGGAGCTGGAAATTCCTTGATTGCCTTTGTCTTCTGTTGATCAACTCTGACACCAGGTGCGTCCAAACTGAGCGAGACAGCTGTGATCACCCACATTTGTTGCTGAGAGACAGTCCTGCTTCCTGTGGACGTGGCAACACAGCTCACACGCCAGCGTCATGTTCTGTCCGAGCAGATCCATGGAGCAGGACATCATGACTCCACCCAGTGCTTCTCGGATGTTTTGACATTTTCCTCTGGAAGATTCCTGGTGCTGGTGAGATAGCAAAGGGTAGCCTCTGAAAGCAATCGCCTCCCAAACGGTGTGAGGAAGGATGTGGGCAACTCAGACTCGTCTTCGAGAGGCAATTGCCAGAAAACTCGATTATATCTAGCTTCCTGAAGATTGAACTCTTTCCCAATTTTGCCAAACTCTCACCCGCAGCGGACACAGGATGGGCTTCACATTCAGCTGGGTAAGATCTGTGCTCATTCTGAACGGGCCATTGGGTTTTGGCACTGGGTCCACCCCGACACCAGTTTGTTGGTCCTGTTACAGGTGAACTAACTCTTTGCTTCAACATGGAGTCAGTTTCCTTTGGTACAGGTGGATGAGGCGATTTTCTGGATGTAAACAGACACACTGTGCTGGATACTCCATTTCTGAGGCTAAGTGTTGATGCCAACGCAGAATCCGTGGACTTTTACGACAGATAAACCGGCGGCCACCTGGACCGATTCTGCTACCATTGAGGGACTGGCACTGGCGGCGCGTGGAACACAGTCGATTCCAATGAGAAACGGTGCGGGATTTGCCGGGTCCGTGATTGACACTCGGGAGGCTGACAAGCTGCAGCCGCACACACACATTACACTCCCCGCACACACTCATCCCAGCCGCACACACACATTACACTCCCCACACACACTCATCCCAGCCGCACACACACATTACACTCCCCGCACACACTCATCCCAGCCGCACACACACATTACACTCCCCACACACACTCATCCCAGCCGCACACACACATTACACTCCCCGCACACACTCATCCCAGCCGCACACACACATTACACTCCCCACACACACTCATCCCAGCCGCACACACACATTACACTCCCCACACACACTCACCCCAGCCGCACACACACATTACACTCCCCACACACACTCATCCCAGCCGCACACACACATTACACTCCCCACACACACTCAACCCAGCCGCACACACACATTACACTCCCCACACACACTCATCCCAGCCGCACACACACATTACACTCCCCACACACACTCATCCCAGCCGCACACACACATTACACTCCCCACACACACTCATCCCAGCCAACAAGGTGACACTGGTTGTGCTGGAGCGCGCCCATACAGCTGATGGGTCAGCTGGGGTCAGAGGGCACCTGGGGGGTGGTGTTGCATCACTCCTTCCGGTGATGTAGGCCCCATTTGATTGGCACATTGCACAGTTGGAATTGACCCCTTATACGACAGAACTGACCCCAAAACTAAACACAGGAAGTGTCCATCGAGCTGTCTGGGAAAGACAGGCAGCGAGATTCTCCGTCGAGGGGATCCTCCGCCCCACCGGCAGCGAACCCCCGCCTGCGCGTTTCCCGATGACGTGGGGTGGGCCACAATGAGAAACCCCATTGGCCTCGTTAGCAGGATGGAGAATCCCACCCAGGAAATATTGATCCGACCTCTTTAGCGACACGAATTTCAAGCCCTGTTTATGTATTCTGCTGCTGGTTAACCGTTGCTATTTTAGAATGTTTCTCCGCTTTTTGTTTTTAGATGCGGATGAATGTGTCCAGTTCCCTGCAGTGTGCCCCAGGGAAAAACCCACCTGCATCAACATGTATGGAGGCTACAAGTGTCGGCCCAACAAGAGGTGCAATCAGGGTTATGAGCCCAACGAGGATGGGACAGCTTGTGTGGGTGAGTGTACTAGAGTGTAACCCCTAGACAAATCTGGTCTTTTAACTCTTTAACAGTTACATTTATTAAAATATTAAGGACTTCAACGCAAGTGCGCTGAATTTTGATTTTACACCGATGTATATTTTATTCCGATGCTCATTAAACAAATGACCTGTTTATCTGCCATTACAGAAAAGGCCCCAAAACCCCTGTCCTCAGGATTGACAGCTTTGGGAATGTTTGTACTTCATTCCGGACATTAATGTTACTTTCATTAGCGGGACACTGGATACTGGAAGGATTGATCACCCAGCTCCATACATTGCTATTTCTTTGTATTTATTTTTTAATTAAGTAGCAATTTAGCGTGGCCAATCCACGGTGGGGGGTGAGACCCACGCAGATACGGGGAGAATGTGCAAACTCCACACGGACAGTGACCCGGGACCGGGATCGAACCCAGGTCCTTGGCGACGTGAAGCAGCAGTATTGACCACTGCGCCACCGTGCCACCCTCAACTATTCCTATTTGTCTTACCCACTTGTCAATCAAGAGGCAATTGATCTCTCCCTTACAGATTTCTACCTCTCCCACTATAATTTATCTTGTCTCCCTCCAATATTTTCTTCAGAACATAACCAAAGAAATAAGAGCAGCCCTTCTAGCTTCCTCTGCTATTTGATGACATTGTGGCTGATCTTCTATGTCAACTCCACCTTCCTACTCTATCACTAAATCCCTTAATTTCCTTCACATCCAAAAAGTCTAATGAACTTAGTCTTGAATTTATTCCACAGCGGAACATCCGCAACCCTCTGGGTGTTACGGGTGCCTAGTCAGCTCTCAACAGTGGCTAAGAAGCTGGACCAGAGACATAACATTTTAAAGTTGAAGACACTGCAGAGAGATCAATTTGTTCCAGGAGTGATAAGAAATAGGGTTTGGTTATTTTATAAACGAACCTTATTAAAAGAAAACAATATTTAAACTTCGACCCGAACAATAACAGATCACAAACAGTTTCTTAACCTTGACACACTATTTCCCATTAAACAACACCGTAACAGAACATGCAGCTCTCATGCCACTTTCACAGGAAAACAAAGGTAATACTTGAAATTTTTCTTCTGGTAGGAACTATTGTTCCAAAGCCTGCCTCAGTGGCAAGTTTCAGGATATTCTTGGTCGATTTCCAAAGCCTTCTCCTGTACCTGTTCGAAACAGCATTCCTTCTCACTCCCTAAGCTCCGCCCACTCATGTTTATACAAAAGAACAGAGCTATGCTATTGATATACAATTGACCGCCCATTTATGGACAAAGAGGCCAACGGACTCTGTAACGGGCTAATAGCTGGTCAGACAGGCGTGCCCCGACGAACAATGGACCTGAGGCATCCTGTGCATTCCTACTAACACATTTACGTCTGACTGGGAAGATGTAACTTGGCTAGCAGGGTTTTCCTTTAGTCGGTTTAACGCCTAACCTGCCTGCTCCGATGGGGGTCTAATTTCTGGACCCAATTTCCTAATATCTCCCTGGCGTGGCTCTGAGGTAGAGAATTCCAAAGGTACACAATCCTGTGAGTGAAGAGATTGCTCCTCACTTCAGTCTTCAATGGCCCTCACCTTATTCTGAGACGGTCCCGTGTTTTCGATCGCCCGGCTGGGGAAAATATTTTCTCTGCCGCAGGAGAATGGGGATGAGAAAAATATCAGCCATGATTGAATGGCGGAGCAGACTCGATGGGCCGAGTGGCCTAATTCTGCTCCTCTGACTTATGGTCTTATGGTTTTATGTGTGGAGAAAGACACAGAGGCAGAGAATGAGACAAGAGATAACAGATCTGTGGCCTTTCATCGGCATATGTTCAGTAGAACCTCTCAGTTCCGATATCGTGGTAACCACAAGTCGTGTTTAGCCCAACGAGATTGTGCCGAGTCTATTAGAGCCTGTGGTCCCTGGATGCATAAGGAAACTGATCAGCTGCCTGGAGATCGTCCAGGGTTGAAACTCCAGGCAGGCTTGGGGGCCCATCTAACCTACCTAGCCACAGTTGCGGCTGAAGTTTGACCTCTTTTGTTTTTATATTCAATTCTTCTATTTGCAAACCTCCGTTACCCGTTAGTGCTTTTATTTAGTGGCTTTATCAACTTCTGGGAAGAATGTTAACTAGAACTTCTGCTCCAATCCAACAGCCATTTATGTTGAGACTTGGAATCAATGCTTCATGATTTGGACAACATCTGTTTAAAAAAAAAACATGGGGGGCTCTTGATTGTACTGTGTTTCTGACCAATTTACAGCTCCTTAACAATATCCCTCTCGGCATGTAAATCCTGAAACGGAACGTGTTTTTCTGAGGAGCACTATCATCTCAATCATTGTACCGTAGCACGATTAACATATCTTACTGTTCAGTAGGTTTCCTGTTTATTTTTACATCCCATTTTTTTTAAACCTTCCGAATTGGCAGTCGAAACATTGTGCAGATGGATTTATTTATGGCCTTAACTTTGTAGGATTTCGCTCTTTCTCTCTCTCTGTAACTCCGTCTCGAAGATCAATTCTTAGATGGCCCAATGTTGAATTACTCAATAATGAAAGCTGGAAATGCTCAGCGGGTCGGGCGGCATCTGTGGAGAGAAAAACAGAGTTTCCGTTTCAGGCCGATGACCTTTCACCAGAACTGGAAAAAGTATTTTAGCTATGCCCTCTGCCTCCCATGTGATGTTGCGATTATACAGGGCCTTGGTGAGGCCACACCTAGAATATTGTGTGCAGTTTCGGTCTCCTTTTCTGAGGAAAGATGTTCTTGCTCTAGAGGGAGTGCAGCGAACGTTTACGGGACTGATTCCTGGGATGGTAGGACTGACGTATGAGGAGAGATTGAGTCAGTTAGGATTGTATTCGCTGGAGTTTAGACGAATGAGGCGGGGGGAGGATCTCATAGAGACATATAAAATTCTAACAGGACTAGATAGGGTGGATGCAGGGAGGATGTTCCCGATGGTGGGTGTGTCCAGAACCAGGGGGGTCACAGTCTGAGTATTCGGGGTTGACCATTTAGGACAAAGATGAGGAGACATTTCTTCACCCAAAGAGTGGTGAGCCTGTGGAATTCATTACCACTTTGAGGCTAAGACATTGAATACATTGAAGAGGAGGCTAGATATGGCACTTGATATGGGGAGAAAGCTATTGAGTTGGGCAATCAGCCATGATCGTGATGAATGGCGGAGCAGGCTCGAAGGGCCAAAAGGCCTCCTCCTGCTCCTACCTTCTATGTATCTATGTAAATCCCTTTTTTGTTTGCTCATCAGCTCTATTCCTCCTTTTAGCGCCCTTTGACTATTTATATGATCTTGGAAAACCCTGACATTCCTGCTTATGTTGCCTGCCAAAATCTTTTCGTACTCACTCTTCGTTTCCCGTATTTGCTTTGGATCTTCTTTATTCTGCCTGGTTCTCAGGTGTACTTTCCACCTGACACCTGTCATAAACACCCCTTTTCGCCCTTACCTTAATTTCTATCTCCTCTGTCATTCGGGGAACTCTGGATTTGTTTTTCTATCTTTCTCTTTCGAGGGGATATATCTTGACTTTGCTCGAATCATCTCGGCTGTGCAGGTAGCCCATTGTTCAGCTACCGTTTTTCCTGCCAACCTTTGGCTGCAGTTAATTCAGCCCAGATTACTTCTTACCCCATTGAAGTTGGTTTTCCCAGTTATTTCTCTCTGGTTGGAGGTCAGTTGCTGACCTCTGGAAATTAGCACCTTTGTCCTTGCTTGGACCAAGGTTGGAATGAGGTCAGGAGCAGAGAGGCCCTTGCGCAACCCCAAACTGAGCGTCAGCGGACAGGTTATTGTTGAGTCACCGTCACTTGATAGCACTGTCGACGTTTTCCATCGCTTTGCTAACGATTGGGAGTAGACGGATGGGATGATAATTGGCCAACTTGGACTTATTCTTCCCGTTTAAAAAATATTTTTTTAACTGGATTTGCATTTATTTATAAAGACATTGCAAGGACCATAAGACAGAAATAATGAGAAATGGACAAAATGGGAATACGAAAGGAAAATAGACAAATATAAATACTGAGGTAACATATATACAGATATGGGATCCCTAACTTTGGGCTCCCAGTGATTGGCTACCACAAACGCACTGCATTACTGATCGATTAGGGCAGCACGGTAGCATTGTGGATAGCGCAATTGCTTCACAGCTCCAGGGTCCCAGGTTCAATTCCGGCTTGGGTCACTGTCTGTGCGGAGTCTGCACGTCCTCCCCGTGTCTGCGTGGGTTTCCTCCGGGTGCTCCGGTTTCCTCCCACAGTCCAAAGATGTGCGGGTTAGGTGGATGGGCCATGATAAATTGTCCTTAGTGTCCAAAATTGCCCTTAGTGTTGGGTGGGGTTACTGGGTTATGGGGATAGGGTGGAGGTGTTGACCTTGGGTAGGGTGCTCTTTTCAAGAGCCGGTGCAGACTCGATGGGCCGAATGGCCTCCTTCTGCACTGTAAATTCTATGATAATCTATGATGATGATGACATGTTGCCTCCTGGTATTAAAACATACCAGGTGCGTACTTTCTCCCACCCAGGTGTACCTTGGTGTTGTTGTCATGGTCGCACCCATGTGTTTTATTACCATTGGTCCCCTCTGGTTCCTCTGCCCTGCTTACCTTGTGCTCTGGCTTGTACCTCCTCTCTCCCCTTCTTCCATTCCCCCCCCCTCCCCCCATCTTCTCTACTTCCATTATCCATTTCGGTCCTACCTCCCCATCCCTGCTAACCACCCCCCTCCCCCTTTCGCTTATTAGTTGCTGGTCACGTACAGGTCTTCGCACAAGCCGGTGAATTGCTTCCATGTGTTGTGGGAGCCTTCTTTTGATCCTCTAATGGTGAATTTTATTGTTTCCAATTTAAGGAATTCTGCTAAATTGGACTGGCAGCCTGTGGCCTTGGCTGGCGCCATTGATCTCCAGCCAAGCAAGAGCCTCCGGCGGGCGATGAGGGAGATGAAGACTGGGGCCTTCTCCCTGTAACGAGTTCCGGCCGACAGCCTGAAGACCGCCACTAGTGGCCATGGCTCCACCCTCACCCCCACAACCTTGATTGTGGCCTCATAAAAGGTGGTCTAGCCCGACAAGTTTGGGACAGGACCAGAACATGTGGGAGTGGTTGGCTGGGCCTCGCTGGCAACGTCCACATTTGTCCTCCCCTTCCAGGAAGAACTCGCTCATCCATGTTCTGGTCCAGTGCGTCCTGTGCACTACTTTTAGCTGCGTTAGGCTCAGCTCTGAGCATGAGGAGACTGCGTTCACCCGATGCAGTGCTTCAATCCAGTGCTTTCTTGTAGACCAAACCTAACTGGACAATTTTCGCATTGTGGGGTAAATGTCAGTGTTGTAGCAACAGCTTGGCCAGGGCTATTTCTGCCGCACAAATCTTCAATACTACAGCTGAGATGTTTGGCTCTTGGCTCCCCCACCATTGAGGATGGGGATTCTCACGCCGTTAATTGTTTCATTGGCGGTAATGAGCATTGGGACATCCTGAGGTCATAAAGGACGCAATGTAAATACACGTCTGTCTTTTCTTCTCCTCCAATTGGGAATTACTTGTCAAGCTCAGTCAGGGTGCGTGGTGCAGAGAAAATGCCGAAGTGATGCTGCAGACAGACTCCTCCAAGACTAAGCGACTTGAGTTCGGGTTGTGCAGAATAACCTTTAATCTGTGTTGTGTTGAGCCCAAGGTTATATCCAACTCAAGTCTACTTGTACCAACAACCCTGACTGACCCAGATCCCAACACCTTTCCCCTTGACAGACATAAACACTCCGATACCATCCAATGTGAGGAGCACGTTGGCTTACGCAATTCAATAGCCAAACCAAAATCTCTGCACATTTATGGGGTATCAATGAGGTAAGGACGGAACTGGGCTAAATAAATTGAAGTCAAACGTTGGCAGGAAAAATATAGCTGAACAGTGGGTTACATTCAAAGAAATGGTTCGAGCACAGGGAAGGTACATTCCAAAAGGAAAGGCGGGTCAAATAAATGCAGAGCTCCCTGGACAAAAAAAGAGATAGCAATTAAGATAAGGAAGCAAAAGTTAGTTCATGATAGATGCCTGGTAGAAAATGCAATTTCGAAGCAGGTTGGATAGAGAAAGCACAGACAGGAGGCGAAAAAACAAATAAGAGAAGCAAAGAGGGAGTATGAGCAGATACTGGCAGCCAACCTAAGAGTAAATCTCAAAGTCTCCTTTCAGCCTTTAAATAGCAAAACGGTGGTAAAGCAATGGGTAAGGGCAATTAGGAGCCAAAATGGGGGCTCACCCATGGAGGCAGAGGGCATAGCTGAGGTAAAATGAAAGGAAATGAATACTTTGAACCTGTATTTACGATGGAAGAAGATGTTACCCAGGTCATGGTAAAAGATTAAGTAATTCAGACACCGATTGGAGGTATTGGAGAGGTTATCTGCATTTAAAGTTGATAAGGCATCGGGACCAGATGAGATGCATCCAAGGAGACAGAGAGAAGTGAGAGTGGAAATTCAGAGGCACTGGCCATAACTGTTCAGCATTCCTTTGATCCAAGGGTGGTCTCAGGGGACTGAAGAATTGCAAACATTACCCCCTTGTTCAGAAAAGAGCGTAAGGGTAAGACTAGCAACTACCGACCAGTCTGTTTAACTTGGGTGGTGTTGAAACTTCTAGAAACTATAGTTCAGGACAATGTTAATAGTCACGCTGACAATGCCAAGGTGCCTGGGTGCCAGGTTGCTTGTGCAAGGGATCGTACCCGGGGGTGCTCTTCCCTGAACAGGTGGGGTGAGGAGGGGCTCATGCACCCCCCCTAAGAGCTAAGCTGGGGCAGTGGGGATGTCCAGAGACCATGGTGGGGGTAGAAAGATCGAAGTGGCATTTAAAAATGGCTCCGCTCAGCTCGCCAGTGCACGAAATGAAGTAAGCGCAGCCTGGGCGTGGCGTTCCCTGCAGAGGCCAGAAGAAAATGGCAGACTCCCGTTGGGTAACGGGGTAGCTCTTGGCGCTGCCGGTGCCGTGAGACAGCCCGTTATACGCGTCCAGAACGAGATTTTCTTTTTCCTTAAAATCGCGCCCAAGAACTCACATTCCACAAACAGCAATGGTACTAGCTCAATCGTTAACTTTGAAACCAAGATTTGTTTTGTCCAAAGATATTCAGGGATATGTGGCAAAGCTGGGCATGTGGCACAAAGAGACTGGCCCAACCATGATCTGATTAAACAGCAGAACAGGTTTGAGGGGCTGAATGGCCTCCTCCTGTTCCTGTGTTCCTCGGAAATTGGATATGGCCTGGGACACCAAACCGGTGTAATGGCTCTTTTCCGCCGGTATTCCTGCCCAATATTCAAATCCATCAATGTCAATGTGGAAGCTGTGCAAAATATAACTTGCTTTGTGTCCTCCATGCCTTCACTAAATTTCACCCACTCTCAGAGGCAAAGTCTTAAAACCTTGTAGCATCATCCCTTTCGTCATTTAATTACTCAGCCTAGCTCTCACAGGCTTTCCCCTTTGACTTTTCTTCTCCCTCCCCCATTGCCCCCAAGAATACCCTTCCCCCCCCCCCCCCTCCCCCCCACCCCACCTCTCGTTCTTGCTTCCATTTTCCCACTTCCGATGAAAGATCACCGACCTGATAACGTTAATTGTGTTTCTCTCTCCACAGCTGCTGCCGGACCCTGCTGAGTGTCTCAAGCATTTTCTGTTTCTAATTCAGATTTCCAGTCTCCGCTCCTGTTTAAATGGCGGGGCTGCTTTCCGTCCTGAAGAATATTTCGACACTAATTCTCCTCCTTTTTCTCTCTTCTCCCATCCTTTCCCGCGTGGGATTTTCATTATTGCCGTACAGCTCAGATCGCTTACTTCGGAGGAGGCTTTTCGTCAGCTTCGAGACTCTCTGCCTATCTCTACCAGGCTGCTGTGGTCCTGCTCGGCCTAGTCCACAGGCTTCTAGCCTGAAGCCTTGACCCTTCGATGCACCCCAGCAACTCGACGTTTGGAACCCCCAGTCTTCCACAGCCTAAACTGTCAACAGGTTCCACAGAATTGAAAGAGCTCGGCAAATGTTCAGTCACTGGTTCTCTGCTGACTAATGCGCCAATGAACACACGCCCTGAGATAACATAACTTTCTGATTGAATTATAAAATTGCAGTGTTGTCCTATTATCCCAGTCCCAGCATACTACAGCTTAGCAACCTTGAGAGGTGCTTTATCTGAATTTGGTTAAATGGCACAACAGTGAGTGACACAAGACAGCAAACAGCCAGCGAAAAACATGCACACACACCCACTAACCCCCACCCACAACCACACATGCCGACACAATCATATAGACATCCACATACGCATGCAGGTTCAGTTACAAATGTACACAAACACATCAACACACATGCACCTACAAACACGCAAACTCACATAAATACGCATGCAGACATACATGCAAACACAAGATCACATTCGCACACACATCTACAAACTCACCTGTACACAAAAACACCCACATGCTTACAAAACACACGTGTGTGCACATAAAACACAACTGTACATGCACGCTCAAGTGAACAAATACACCCACACATACAAACATATTTACATAGTCACACATAACCACATACATACGCACACACACCCACACACAGTAGCACATACACTAACACACACTCACACGCATGATTATCACACACATTCACAAACTATAACACAGTCACACACTCATGCATACACACGATCACACTCACACATATTCACACACACTAACACGGGCACACACAGTCACAAACACAATAACACACACTCACGTGCACAAATAAAGGCTCATGCAGCACTCTGTTATATCTTTGCACATTGCTTAAAAGAATAGAAATAAATTGAGTGAAATTGTTTCATCGTCCTGCCGAGTGAAATAGCTGGAAGGTGAGCTGCGGTGTTGAGTTGTACACAGCGACACTGTGTGGCGGCTGATGTGTATTGCTGTTTTGTGGTTGGAACCGCCACCCTGTACAGTTTACAGAACTGGGCAACGTGACAAGGCTCTGTGCTCTTCTGTTTCTTCAAACCTGCGGATGTGCACCTGCTGTGGACCGACCCGAGCCTAAACTGCTCCAAAGCTTCGCAGGTGGCGCCCGACAGTTAAAGAGGCAAATTTGCAATCTCATGGAATATCGGAACCCCAGCACAAACCTGGTGAAGGGTGAAGAGCGGCGTCTGAACCCACCGCACAATGGATTGAAATGATGGTTGGGTCACAAGTTGAACTGTTACGCTGCTGCCTGAGTATCTATGTTTGAGTTGCAGCTTTTCTCACTGGCCTGTTATATAATGAAGCTAATGTATAAACCACTCGAGTAAGGGAAGGGAGTGTTGGGGGGGGGAATGGGATGGCAGGTGGGGTGGGGGTGCTGCAATCATGCCGATCTGTTCAACAGGCCTGTGATCCTAGGCTTTTCCTGCCATGTGTTCCGAAGCCTGACTCCATCGGGCAGATGAAATGCCGGGCGCTTCCTCCAAAAAGGAGGAAGGCGATGGTATCAGAGGGCAGAGAGGTGCAATGTCCGGCACTAAAATCTCTCAGGCTACTGGTGGAAGAGGCAATGGGCGATTCCTCTTGTCTTGGCTATAGAAACCGTGCGCGATATCATCATCAGATCCAAAGGGTGGTTGGTTTAGCATTCAGCAGGCACCCAGTGGTGAAGCGGAGGATTCTCCGGGAGGTTGGCACATACTGTTGTGGGGGGTGGGGGGGGGGGGGGTGCAGATTAAAGAAATAAAGCAAACGTCAAAATCTGGACTGGCACACTCGCCTTTTCTAGTGTCCAGTGGGCCACTGCTCCCCCTTCAGGCCACAACAGTTGTGTTCCATTGCTGTCACCATTATACCCCAGCCCTGGCGAATGGGCATCACACAGCACAGAATGGCATCAAGTCTGGTGTTGCCTGATTCGGGTGGACTTTAGCTGTCCCTGATGGTTTTGACCATATTTACCAGATCCCGGGCCACTGCATGTGCGGCCCAGCGGGTAGAATTTGGTGTGCCGCAGGAATTTCAAGACTCACACAGAGAATGAGGCAGAACAACAAGCCATTCACCCCACCCGCCTGGCCCATTCTGATATTTATGCTCCACGTGAACCTCCTCCTCCCTGACGAATATTACACTGTGGCTTGTACAACAGATTGATTTATTTTTGAATGATTTATTTATAATATTTTCTAAGGCAAGAATTGGGCACTATATCAGCCAGGGACAGGGGATTTGTTTTGTTTAGCAGTTAATGTCCCCCTCCAGATACTTGTTTATAAGCTCAAAAATTCATCGATTAAAGTCGTCGCTTGAGTATGATGCCATCGTGTGTCGCATGAATGTGATGTCATCAGGTGGCGCTGGAATGTGATGATGTCACACCGCATGGGATCTTCCCCTTGGCCGTCCTGGTCCAGTGTGGCGGCAACTTCCTCGTGGACGTCGCTCCAGGCACTCAGCCCGAGCACAGACTCCAATCCCGGTCTGGTCCTGTTCGTTTCCGCACTGAAACCAAGTTGAGGTCGAGACATTCAAGGCAGAGGCTGCCCTGCCCCGAAGCAGAAAGAGAGGGAAACTGAGAGTTGAGAGGCCTCGGGTGGTTCCCTGCAGCCAGGAGCAGAGTGTTGGAGGGAGCCGAGGTATAGGGGATTTGCCCTTGGGCACGGACCCTCCACTATGGGGTGGAAAGCTTGCGCCCCGACGATAAAGGAGGCAACCTGCAAAAATGGCAAAGAGTCCTAAAATATTCAAATAGAAGCAAAATGCTTTCTTACAAAATACAACCCTACGCTGGGAACAATAACACAATGAGCGAAGTCTAAGTTGAAAAACCCATAGTTCAGATACTGCAAATAACTTACACCAGTTCCACACAGGTTTGCCCCACGTGCGTCTGAATAACACGGAATTATGAACCCAACTCCCATTGGAGACAATCCCTAGTCAAAGCATGAGATATATGATGGCAGCACTGAGGAAGTTTCTTTCACTCAAACCTCACCATGGATACTGCAAAGGCTCTGGGCCCTGACAATATTCCGGCAATAGTACTGAAGACGTGTGCTCCAGGACTTGCCGCGCCCCTAGCCAAGCTGTTCCAGTACAGCTACGCATCTACCCGGCAAAGTGGAAAATTCCCCAGTATGTCATGTACACAAGAAACAGGACAAAACCAACCAAGCCAATTACCGCCCCATCCGTCTACTCTCAACCATCAGTAAAGTGATGGAAGGGATCATCAACAGTCCTATCTTGCTCAGCAATAACCTTCTCACTGACGCTCAGTTTGGGTTCCGCCAGGGTCACTCAGTTCCTGACCTCATTACAACCTTGGTTCAAACGTGACAAAAGGGCTGATCTCCAGAGGTGAGGTGAGATTGATTGCCCTTGCCATCAAGGCAGCATTTGAATGAATGTGGCCTCAAGGAGCCCTAGCTAAACTGAAATCAATGGAAATCAGGGGGAAATCTTCACTGGCTGGCGTCATACCTGCACATTCCTCCGGGTAGAGCCCTAGGTCCAACTAGCTGCTTCACCAATGCCATTTCTTCCATCAGAAGTGCGAATGTTCGCTGATGACTGCACAATGTTCAGCACCATCCACAATTCCTCAGACAATGAAGCAGTCCATCTCGGAATGCAGCAAGACCTGGACAATATTCAGGCTTGGGCTGACAAGTGGCAAGTTACGTTCGCGCCTCACAAGTGCCAGACAATGGCCATCTCCAGAAAAAGAGAATCTAACCATTGTCTCTTGATATTCAAGGCGTTACCATCACTGAATCCACCACTACCAACAACTTGGGCAGCATGGCGGCACAGTGGTTAGCACTGCTGCCTCACCGCGCAAGGGACCCGGGTTCAATTCCAACCTCGGGTCACTGTCTGCGTGGACTTTGCATTTTCCCCCCGTGTCTGCTCGGGTTTCCTCCGGGTGCCCCGGTTTCCTCCCACAGTCCAAAGATGTGCAGGTTAGGAGGATTGGCCATGCTAAATTGCCCCTCTGTGTCCAAAAAGGTTAGGTGGAGTTACGGGGATAGGGTGGTGTGTGCTTAAGTAGGGTGATCTTTCCAAGGGCTGGTGCAGACTCGATGGGCCGAATGGCCACCTTCTGCGCTGCAAATTCTGTGATTTACCAGAAACTGAACTGGACCCAGCCATATAAATTCTGTGGCTACAAGAGCAGGTCAGAGGCTGGGGATCCTGTGGCGAGTAACTCACCCCCTGACTCACCAAAGCCTGTCCACCATCTACACGGCACAAGTCAGGAGTTCGACAATGTCCAGGACAAATCAGGCCGCTTGATTGGCACCCGCATTCACTCCCTCCACCACCGACGAACAATACTTGTGTACCGTCTACAATAGACACTGCAAGATCTCACCCAGATTCCCTAGACATCACCTTCCAAACCCATGACCACTACCATCTAGAAGGACAAGGGCAGCAGATACCTGAGAACCCCACCACCTGGAGGTTCCCCTCCGAGTCACTCACCACCCTGGTGAGCGACAATCAGCCGTTCCTTCACTGTCATTGGGTCAAAGTCCTGGAACTCCATCCATAACAGCATTGTGGGTGTACCTACAACAGTTCAAGAAGGCAGCTCACCACCACCTTCTCAACAGCAACTAGCAACGGGCGATAACTGTTGGCCTAACCAGCGATAGCCAGATCCTGTAAATGATTTTCTTTTTTTAATTTTGAGGCAGCGACCATTTCGGAACCAGGAAAATGAGGTTCAGCTGGTTCTCCTCCAGTTGTTACTGCTCCTGAAGGTACTGCCGCCCACTGGGGCTCTTGGGTGTGGAGCTGCTGGCAGGTTTTTAACTGGTGGTCATTCACTGGTGTGTGTGAGTCTGGCCAGTGTGAGCGATGGGTTATTGGACCTACCGGGGAGGGGAGCTTGATACTCATCCTGCCCCAACACCTGTGCACGGGCATCGACGACTGTGACCGAGAACAGGCTGATAGGTTTTAGCCAGAAGGTATAAAGGAATCCTCAGTCAGTCTAATCAACTAAATCATCACAGGGCAGGACTCATCGTCGCAGGGTCAGCACATTTGGGTGTGTGTGGATTAGGGAGATGGATGGGGCTAGTTAAAGCAAACTCATATCATCGCAAATCCGAAAAAGCACAACAGTAGCTGCGCTCACAACTCGCTTCATTGGCTGGGAAGCGCTGCGGAAAGTCCTAAGGTCATGGGACGAGCTATTTCAACCCAGGTTCTTTTTTTGTTTAATCCCAACCCACGGCACAGCGCCGCTGGGCGATGTCCTGGTGCGTGCTTCCCTCAGGATTGTGATGTGCTGGATGTGAACTCCCTGGTACCGTGCCAGAGTCGGCGAGAACGTCACCCCCTTTCGCCAGCTTTGCTGAACACGGCACCATCATCCGCGGTCTTAGTGTTACGATTCGGTGAACTTTGTATTTGACCTGTAGACGTCTCGTGCCCGCGTCTAACGAAAAACCGTGGGTTTAGTCTGACGCCGTGTGGTGTTGGTACTCTGTGTTGGTTGCCGATAGTCTGCACATAAATGTTGATTTCAGTACGTTTGGTCTCCGTTTCTTTTTTTATTTTGTTGACTTTTCGAGAAGTGGCTGTCGCTGGCAAGGATGACAATTATTGCCCATTACCACACCGGACTTCAGTGTCAACACGCTGGCCATGGGACCTGATTAGTAACCAGGTTCAAATCAGGTAAGAGGTTTCTGTTCCCGAAGGACATGGGTTTTCATGAGAATCTGACAAATTAGAATCATACAATGCAGAAGGAGGCCATTCGGCCAATCATTGAAAGAGCTATCCAATCAGTCCCATTTTTTTCGCTCTTTTCTTTCAAGTTGTGCAGACGTAATATGTAGAACCCGTCATTAACAATTATTTACTCATGTAGGCAAACATGGTGGCCATTTTGTGCACAGCATGCCCCACAAGTAACATTGGCGAGGAGTTGAGCTGCTTCCGATGGTGTTCACTACCATTTTGATTGCTATCAGCTGTATTATTTAATTCTTCACCAAAAAATGAATTCAGATAATCAAACTGCCCGCGACGGGTTTTGAACTCGCGTTTCCTGTGTCTTTGTATATCGCATTTACAGATGGCAATGTAGGTCTGACCTTTGGGACTACATACCAATGGTGAGGAACTTCAACAGGGGCTGGGGGTTAATCTTTCTCCTGAAACTGTTGACTCATCTTCCCCAAAATGCTGATATTCCTCAATAATTACAGTCAAAATCTGTTGTTGGTGTATCTTCATACCCACATATCCTTTTTCTTTAACCCTTTGGGGATGGTGGGGGGAGGATTTCTGAGCTGATTGTCATTCAATTGAAGTGGGTTGAACACTGTTTCGGTGGCCAACAGGTCCTGGTGTTGAGACTCTACCACTGTGACACGAGGCTGCCTGCAATCAAATAGCGAAGCTTCATTAGTGAGCCCAGACTGCGACTGTTTGAAATGAAATGAAATGAAAATCGCTTATTGTCGCGTGTAGGCTTCAAATGAAGTTACTGTGAAAAGACCCTAGTCACCACATTCCAGCGCCTGTTCGGGGAGGCTGGTACGGGAATTGAACCGTGCTGCTGGCCTGCCTTGGTCTGCTTTAAAAAAAGCCAGCGATTTAGCCCAGTGTGCTAAACCAGCCCCTCAGTCCTGCTATCATCCAATATCCGCACACATCCCAGCGCATAGCAACTGAGAGAGAGGATGAAAGAACTTGCTTGATGCAGCGAGTTGCTCTAATCTGGAATGCGCTGTCTGAAAGGGATAGACGACCATAAGACATTGGAGCAGAATTAAGCCATTCGCCCATCGAGTCTGCTCCGCCATGATCATGTTTCACATCCCCTTTCTGCTACCTTATCCCCATAACCCCTGATCCCCTTATTAATCAAGAACCTATCTATCTCTGTCTTAAATATATCCAGTGACTTGGCCTCCACAGCCTTCTGCGTCGAAGAGTTCCACAGATTCACCACGCTCTGGCTGGAGAAATTCCTCCTCGTCTCTGTTTAAAAGGATCGTCCCTTCAGCCTGAGGCTGTGTCCTCTGCTTCTAGCCTGTCCTACCAGTGGATGCATCTTCTCCATGTCCACTCTATCCAGGCCTCGCAGTATCCTGTAAGTTCCAATAAGATCCCCCTCATCCTACTAAAATTCCATCGAGTACAGACCCAGAATCCACAACCGCTCCTCATATGACAAGCCCTTCATTCTGGGGAACCTCCTCTTGACTCCCTCCAAGGCCAGCACATCCTTCCCCGGACGGGGCCAAAACTGCTCACAATATTGCAAATAGGTCTGACCAGAGCCTTATGCAGCCTGAGAAGTACATCCCTGCTCTTGTATTCTAGCCCTCTCGACATGAATGCTAACATTGCATTTGCCTTCCTAACTGCCGACTGAACCTGCACGTTAACCTGAAGAGAATCATGAACTAGGACTCCTAAGTCCCTTTGTGCTTCTGCTTTCTGAAGCCTTTCCCCATTTACAAAATAGTCTATGCCTATACCCTTCCTGCCAAAGTGCATAACCTCACACTTTTTCACATTGTATTCCATCTGCCACTTCTTTGCCCATTCTCCTAGCCTGTCCAAGTCCTTCTGCAGCTTTCCCACTTCCTCAACACCACCTGTCCCTCTGAATATCTGTGTATCATCTTCAAACGTAGCAACAATTCCCTCAGTTCCTTCTTCCAGATCGTTAATGTATATTGTGAATAGTTGTAGCCCCAACACTGACCCCTGTGGAGCACCACTAGTCACCGGCTGCCATCCTGAAAAAGACCCCTTTATCCCCACTCTCTGCCTTCTGCCAGTCAGCCTATCCTCTATCCATGCCAGTACCTTGCCCCGAACACCATGGGCTCTTATCTTATTTAGCAGCCTCCTGTACGGAACCTTGTCAAAGGGCTTCTGAAAATCCAAATAGATCTCGTCCACTGGCTCGCCTTTGTCTAACTTCCTCGTCACCTCCTCAAAGAATTCTAACAGATTTGTCAGATATGACCTCCCCTTGATTAAGCGGTGTTGACTCGGTCCTATTTTACCATCCACTTCCAAGTTACCCTGCAATCTCATCCTCAATAATGGACTCTAAAATCTTACCAATGATCAAAGTCAGACTAATCGGCTTATAATTTCCCATCTTCTGCCACCCTCCCTTCTTAAACAGTGGTGTTACATTAGCCATTTTCGTTTCTTTGGGACCTTTCCTGCCTCCAGTGATTCCTGAAAGATCACCACCATTGCCTCCACAATCTCCTCAGCTATCACCTTCCGAATCCTGGGGTGTAGTCCATCCGGTCTGGGTGACTTATTCACCTTCAGACCTTTCAGCTTCCCCAGAACCTTCTCCTTAGTGATGGTCACTGCACTCACCTCTGTCCCCTGACTCTCTTGAAGTCCTGGTATGCCTCTGGTATCTTCCACCGTGAAGACTGATGCAAAGTACCTATTCAGTTCCTCCGTCATTTCTTTGTTCTCCATTACTACTTCTCCAGCCTCATTTTCCAGTTGTCCAATGTCCATTCTTGCCACTCTCTTACCTTTTCTGTATCAAAAAAATCTCTTGCAATCTTCTTTTATATTGCTGGCTAGCCTACACACATATTTCATCTTCTTCCCCCTTATTGCTTTTTTTGCTGTTCTCTGCTTGCTTTTAAAGGCTTCTAAATCCTTTGGCTTCCCACAAATTCTCGCCACTTTGTATGCTTTTTCTTTTGCTTTTATGCTGTTCCTGATTTCCCTTGTCCACCATGGTTGCATCGTCCTCTCCTTGGCATGTTTCCTCTTCCTTGGGATGAATTTCTGTTGTGCCTCCCGAATAACCCCAAAAAACTGCTGCCATTACTGTTCCACCGTCTTCCCTACGAGGCTCCCCTTCCAATCAACTCTGGCCAGCTCATCCCTCATGTCTTTGTAGTTATCTTTATTCAATTGTAATACCGTTCCATCGGATTCCAGCTTCGCTCTCAAACTGCAGGGTGAATTCTACCATATTGTGGTCACTGCCCCCAAAGGGCCCCTTCACCTTAAGTTCCCTAATCAAGTCTACCGCCTTACAAATCACCAAATTCAAAATTGCCTGTTCTCCAGTGGGCTCCATCACAAGCTGCTCCAAAAAACCATCTCGCAGACATTCCACAAATTCCTTTCCTTGGGATCCGTGCCAACCTGATTTTCCCAGTCCGCCTGCATATTGAAGTTCCCCCTTATTGTAATATTGTCTTTCTTATGTGGTTTTTCTATCTCCTGATTTATCTTCTGCCCCAAATCCTGACTACTGCTAGCTAGGGGGCCTGTACATGACTTCCATCCCTGTCTTCTTTACTTTGCGATTCCTCAATTCTACCCGCACAGATTTGCACCTTCTGACCCTATATCTCTACTTGATATTGGTTTAATTTCATAGAATCATAGAATTTACAGTGCAGAAGGAGGCCATTCCCTTACCAGCCTCCCTGAACAGGCGCCGGAATGTGGCGACTAGGGGCTTTTCACAGTAACTTCATTTGAAGCCTACTTGTGACAATAAGCGATTTTCATTTCATTTCATTCAGCCCATCGAGTCTGCACAGGCCCTTGGAACCAGCACCACTTAAGGCCATGCCTCATTCCTTACTAACAAGGCAACCCCGCCCCTCTGCCCATTTGTCTGTCCTTTCGATAGGGCACATATCTTTGGATATTTAGATCCCAGCCCTGATCCCCTTGAGGCCATGCCTCTGTGATGCCCACAACATTGAACCCATAATTTCAATGTGCGTTAAAACGTTTACAGTGTTTCTTATGCGGTGCGCATTTAGTTACAGCACCTTCAGTTCCCCCCCACCCCTTCCCATACCTGTCCCCTTATCTACTGTGCCTGAAGTTAGATTCTTGCCGCTTTCTATACTCTCTGTTCTATTACTTGTTCTTGGCCCCCTTTAACTAGTTTAAAGTCCTCATGATTAACCTGCACTCCTATTTTTAACTTTGATTTTCTAATTTTCCATACAACTGAATCCTCCCCCCATGACATACTTTGGGAAGCAGATTCAAGAATCGCTTTTGAAAGAGAATTGGATAGATACCCACAGAATTGATCCAACAGATGCATGATAGGCAGCATGGCCTCTTTCTGTGTTGTCCCAATCTAATCTTTGCCACAGGGGTTGATTGAAGCAATTCTCTCAGGGAAGAGCAGATCAATTATTGAAATATTGATACTTAACGATCAGAGGGTGTACAGAGATTAGAGATTGTATTTGGAGTGTTGTAGCAAAGAGCCAGCACAGATGAATGGGAATTGATTTTAATCTAGCCCACCTAATCATGAAACTGATGGGATCCGGTGCAATACTTCTTTTCCATCCCCCTGTTTTCTCCTCTCCATCAAAGTCACCACTCCTGTGTGTTTTCCACAATGAGTTCGGTGAAAATACCCCTCACTACATGCCCCCCCCCCCCCCCCCCCCCACCACCACCACCTTTGGGCAAAGGCTTCCTTTTGTGTAGCTATGCCTTTAGAGAGTAGGCACTCGGGCTGATGTTCCCAGACTGTATTAAAATGACATCGAACATTTAATCGACCTCTGAAGTCTGCTGTCTCACTTTTAATTCAGTTCCTGCAATTGTCTCTTTTACTCAGAACACCTTGCTTACTCTGCCTTGAATTCTTCTGAACAATACCTTGGTCTCTGTTCACTTAACTCCAGACTTCTGTTTAAGAACCCCGCTGATATTATCGGCATGAGTCGCAAAACCCCGAAGGAAACTTGAAACACTGTTCCTTAGTGGTGTATATTTGTTTGGAATAATGTCGGGAACAATGTACGACCCAGTGAGAAACCAGACCAGTCAATGTGTAAACAATTAACACTGAATATCGCTTAAAGTAAAAGACAAGAAAAAATACACGGCAAAAGAAATATACACTATGACACTTAAGGAAATGAATAACTGAACACACCGTTTTATCTGAAGTTCCTTCTTGTATTCAAAAATATATCCACATTCTCTAAACTCACTAAGACCTCCTTTTCTCCAAGCAGCATCCAATATTAGCTAGTCTATAGGTCAAATCCAGTTAATAGTTACCACATAATATTGCTTAGGTGACCAAGTCTGGGGAAATGTCTTGTCCTGGTTCAGCGAAGGCACGAAATCTGCCGTTGTCCAGCTGGAATAGGTCTCCGTGGCTCTGATCATCGATGGAACCCACCTGTCTGGCTGTTGGATGGAGAACTCACCTTCTTCCCCAATGAGAATGCTCGCAGTTTTACTCAGCAGTCTCTTCGATATTTTCCCCCTGTGGATTCTGCTGTCTACCTTGCTCAAATTCCTTACCTTTTATGATTTGCAGAAGGGAGTGTTGCTGTGATTTGGGAGCCTTCCAGGCATTCAGGGGTCCTGGGAATTAAAGTGACCAGGCCACTTCAAAGTTTTGACAGTGTACAGACAGGTGTGAAGATTTTGATCAGAGAGCTGCTTGAAATCACCATGCCGAGATTGATCTTCAGGTTTCCCAGGGTTAGCAGGAGCAGTCCAGCCACAAGACCCCTGTACCGGGGAGAGTCCCAAGGTCAACCCCTTGTCCCAAGCTACTCAACCGCCAGGTGCCATGGGAGGCCCCTACCTCTGCAGCCTGGCAGCAGCAGAGGAGTACCTGGGCACTGGACTTTGGTTCCAACGGGCTAGGCAAGGATGTCAGTGCCAGGGCACCGGGGGGGGGTGGGGGGGGGGGGGAGTACACCATTGGTACCACCAAGGGGTGGGGCCTGAAAGGAGGGCTGAAGAGGGAGGCCTGAGGAGGGGTTCTGAGGGGAGGGGCCTGAGGCAGGACCAGGTCACTCTCATGCCCGTGTGATGTGGGGGGCGCGGTGACCCATTATTTTAGAGATGGGGAGATGATGCCCCTCTTTGTTGAGGGGTTCCCCTTGTTAGCGGGGGGGGGGGGGGGGGGGGGTCACCATTTCTGTTGTGGGGGGATGGGTGACCCGCCTGTGAAACTGGGGTCGGGCTGCCCTTTAGAATCTGGTGAATGCGGACTCCCCCAAAGTGTTGCAATGCCAATTCTCAAATGCAGTTGTTGTAACGTAGAAAACACTGCAGCCAGTTCTCACACCGGAAACTCCCACCAGCAACAAATTGATAATGAGAAGATAGTCACTGATGTTGGTTAAGGGGTGAACATTGCCAGATGTCTACTTCAGAATAAATTACCTCGACATCGTTTACATCTGCTTACAAGGTGGGATGAGCCTTGTGTCACATGTGAAAGATAACACCCCCAACACGACACTGGAGAGTTAGTCTTGACGTCCTGTTCAAGTCTCCGAACTTTGAACCACAACCTTCTGACCCAGAGGTGAGGGTGACACCCACTCAGCCTCAGCAGCTGAGGAAGGGGGTTCCAGACGACCGAGGGGGGGTGAGACTGTTGAGGTTTCTGCGCCAATGGAGAAGATCCATTGAACTTGCACTGTTGGCTGTCACACCTTGAAATCATTTAAGGTTTTTTTTTTTAATACAATCTTTTAAAAGTGGATGTTCTTACAGATGACAGCATACTCACCAGTTCACAGTTTAATTAAAATCACTGGGACTCAAAAGATCCATGCCAAACATTTGGTAAGCAGATTAGTGTGGGCAGTGTAATTGAATCCTTTCTCCATTGACGACTTTCAAGTGGCAACATTTCCACATCCTCTGACAATCCATGCCATCATTCCATTAAGATGCCATAGGCTGTTGTTGTGAAATGACCATCTGGTCGGGGTCAGATAAAACGCTGGACACATGATAATGCCATCTGCGCGCTAAATTACACAGGGACGTTTGTAACTAACTGTCAGCGTTACCGACGTCCTGTCTGATTTCATTTTCTTTTCACATCCTACTTCTGTTCTGCCCAAGAAAAACCCTTGGTGTATCTGGCGATGAGGCTAGATTGAACAAATTGGGACTGCTGTCCTTGGAGAAGGGAAGGCGGAGAGGAGATTTGATAGACGTGTTCACAATCATCAACCATCTGGGCAGAGCAGCTCGAGAGAGGCTGCTCCCGTGGCTGGAGCGGCGAACGAGAGGGCACAGGTTTAAGGTAACCGAGCAAAGAAAACAACGGCGGCATTAGGAAAAACCTCTTCACACAGCGAGCGGTTAAGGTCTGCAATGTGCTGCCCGAGCGTGCGGCGGAGGCAGGTTCAGCAGAGACATTCAGAAGGGAATTGGATCATTATCTGAAAAGGCAAGAATGTGCAGGGTTACAGGGGTTGAAGGGGGGGGGGGGGGGGGGTGAGGGAGTGGCAACGGGTGAATTGTTCCTTTGGAGGGGCAGAAGCATAGTCATGATGGGTTGAATGGTCATCTTCTGTGCTGTACCCATTTTGTGATTCTGGTTCTGTGATGTAGCCTTCCACAAGCATTGGGTATCCTCAAATGCATTACAGCCAACAAAATACTTCTTAAAATGTCGACACTGCTGTAAGAAACACAGGAGCCAGTTTGTGCACAGCGAGCTCCCACAAACAGCAACATGTGATTCTTTGTTTTTAATGATGTTGATTGAAGGATTGGCAAGAACACTTGGGGGGGGTAACTTCCACTTTCTTCTTCAAATGCCGCCATCTTTACATTCACCAGAGAGCGCAGACAAGACCTCCCTTTAACGCCGCGTCCGAAAGACAGCATCGTCAACAATGCAGCACTCGCTCAGTCTTGCACCGGTGGAGTCAGCTTAAATTGTACGTCCGCGTCTGGGGTTTGAACCCACATACTTCGGACTAGTGGAAGCCACCACAATAATAGAGCTCATGAATTAGACGGTGTGCTGCCGCCTCCCCCTTTGAGCGCACATCCCTCTCCGTCATTGTGAGAAGTTTTAATTGGACAAAGTGCGCTGTGCACATTCTCTTCCGTTTCAGAGCGAGGGAAACCTATTTTTTTGTGGGGTGAGCGCATTTTGGTTGTGGGACTCCAGTCAATAATGAGATGGTGTGTCCACATGCTTGGCCAATTAACCAGCCAATGGTTAAAGCCTCCCCACTTGTCATCTATTCCCTACGGTAAGGTCAAGAATTCACATCAAATATTTATCAGGGCAGTAAAGGTTAGCTGGACCACAAACTACTTCGCTAATATTTTTAGATGAAAATACAGCTCTCCACACTTTCCTTCAGCAACTCGTTACGTCTCCATTTCCTCGGCCTTTGGAAGGCAGCCATTTGGAGTCATCCCTTCTCTATTGCTACGACCGGGAGGATCTTTGATCTTCTGTGTCCCAGAATAGCTTTGCTTATTTCAGTGGATGGCACAAGTTTGGATTTGTTTGGTAGTTGGTCCAACAGATCCTTGGAAGGCCGTCTCACAGTGGCATCTCGCACCGAGGTTGGTTGCTAACATCCAGCTCCCAGACTGGTCCAAACCTGAGTGAAAAAACTGGAGGTATTCCAACAAAAGAGGGAAGGAATCCTTAAGATTATTGGCCTAAATGATGAGAACTTCTCCAAATATTAATTCAGATTTTTTTTTCGAGGTGTTACGCTTTTCTTTAAAGAGAGATTGAGGAATAGAAAATGCTCTTGATAAGCTTCCTACCTCTCCAAAATGTTTTCAGGCCATTGGGTATAAATGTTTGAAGGTGACCATGACCCAACATCTCACAGTTTCAGAGACAGCACACAGTGAGGTTACCTACATATGTTACTTGCTACGGAGATATGCTTACAGGAAATTAGTCTTTCTCATATTTGAGAGAAGGAGAACGAGAGGAGATAATGCATGAAGATCAGGAGAAAAACAGGGCAAATTGATGCTGTGGTTTTTAGAAGACTGATTTGATCGAGGTTTTTGACATAATAAGGGGAATTAATAAGGTAGATAGAGAGAAACAATTTTCACTGGTTGGGGAGTCTTGACCTAAGACCATGGTCTAAAACTTAGAGCCAGATCATTGAGGAACGAAATTAGGAAATACTTCACACAAAGGGATGGCATATGTTCGGACCTATCTTCTGAAAGGCTAGATCAATGCTAGGCGATGCACTTGGGCAGGACAAACAAGGTAAGGCCAGAGTGGTTCTGCCAGGCTGAATGGGTGGCAGTGCCAGGGTGCCAGGCTGGCAGTGCAAAGGTTCCCAGGTGCCTTCCCTGTCCCGGACCACCCAGGGATCTGTAATGTACTGCGAGACCGCACCCACCCCTCTGCAACACCCATGAGATGCCATCACATCTGGCCCACGTCTGTGGAAACCAGTGCTAAACAGCGCTCTGGCAAGGTCATGCTGGCACGGTCGTTGAGTCCTGGGTGCCATGTGAATCCAACATCTAGATATTTAAATGAGCCTAATAGCTCAGCGAGTTTGAGATCTAGATGGTGCTGGGTGGACCGAGTCGGTTGACTCGCGATCGGCCTGGCATGGAGCCAATTTGAGGCTCACCCGGCACTCCCGAGTCCACACCGGGCATAATACTATTGCTGAATCGCGCCCAGGGTGCATTGAGCTTTTTTCCCCCTGAATGTTGTAGATTGTCTCAGCTGCTGTAGTGGCGGTTGTCAAAACCTGAGCCGAGTTTTCAGAGCAAGTTGTTGGACATGGATTAGCTTGAAGCCTCCCTTAGTAAGCTGGAAGCTATTAATAATATTTTTTTCAGGTTTGTATCCACAGGCAGGGAAACGCCTCGGGCAAAAGTTGTAATAACATTGAGTTAACACAGCGTGGCGGAGGTCTGCACTCCTTGGAGTGCCCTCTTCACCTGTTCTCACTGTGTTTCAACCAAGCCTCATTGCACCATCTGTTCCTTGAACCCCTTCAACCCTCACATTCCCTGGAATTTTCTAACTTTCAAACCACTGTGTGTCACAGTGCAACTCTTTCCTAATATAGTTGATGCTTTTTTTCCATGGGTAATTTTAATGACGTCATATTTTGAATTCTTGCTCGGAATGCATGTCAGAGATCAGGTCGTAAAACTGCAGGGCACTTGAACTGAACAAGTTTCCATGATTGGTGCACAGATTGCTAGAATTTAACCTTTTCAGGATTAGTGGTGCCCTTCAATAACGGCTTAAGCCCAATGTGCACTATTCTCTGTTCCAGTTCCTGAAGGATAGAACTAGGTCCAAATAGAGCACATAGAACATACAGAGCTGAAGGAGGCCATTTGGCCCATCGAGTCTGCACCGACCCACTTAAGCCCTCACTTCCACCCTATCCCTGTAACCCAATAACCCCTCCTAACCTTTTTGGTCATTGATGCACGATCAATGACCACTAAAGCGAGGTTGTAGTCCAACTGAAGGCTTTAATAAGCTAGATGTTTCCCCCAGCAGCTCAGGTACAGAATGAAGACTGCTGGGGCGGCACGGGCTCTTATACCCCGCCTTGCAGGGCGGAGCTACCATACAGCTTGACCAATAGGAAACATACAATATCTACCAATCGTGTTCCAGCATTACTAGGTACCGTAATACCTCTACACAGGCTACCACAGTCACTAAGGGCAATTTATCATGGCCAATCCACCTAACCTGCACGTCCTTGGACTGTGGGAGGAAACCGGAGCACCTGGAGGAAACCCACACAGACACGGGGATAACGTGCAGACTCCGCACAGACAGTGACCCAGCAAGGAATCGAACCTGGGACCCTGGTGCTGTGAAGCCACAGTGCTAATCACCTGTGCTACCGTGCTGCTAATCTCTACACACTTACACATTTTTGTTTATAGAGATACACGTTACAAATATGCACCTCCAACACCACACCACACTCCCACCAATAAAGCAAGTTTCAGTCTGCTCGTATGTATAGAAGGTGAAGTGACTCTCCAATTAGTACCCAACACCTGGATACAATTACGTACACAATTACTATACAATTAACAAAGTGTTGACCTTAACTCATATCATTGGCTTTAACCCAACCCACTCTATGGGCCTTAACCTAACATTCATTTTTGGTACATTGCACAGTGATATCTAAAAGAGAGATGGGGAAATGTAAGAATTGAGGGGACACAATGGCAGTCTGTTGGGAGTTGCGGCAATTATCTAATGGAGGCATCTGAAAATCCTGACAAGGCTTTTCGAGAGAGCCACTGAGAGAGGAGACATATTGGCAATCAGGAGCTTCTTCATGAGGAGGATCAAAGGGAGCAAATGTCTTCCCTGCATGGCTTGTCTTCACCCGGCATTTCAAAGACAGGTGTCAGGGAACTGGTTACCGCCCAGCATGGGCAGTTCTAAACAGAGGAGAAAACGTGCATGACGGTTCAATAAATAAAGTAAATTGTGTAGCTTCGGGGTTGTCCAAAGTTACGAAGAGCTGTCACTGTTGCATTGCAGGAAACCCAGCATTTGAATTGCGACCAGCCTTAAACATCGCTAAGGATAGTAGGGTTCCCGGCTTCTTAAAGATAGTTTCAGAGGTTCGTCATGTGCATCTGAGGAAGCAGGCAGTCATCTCAGTTTAAACATCTCATCCAAAACTGCACTTCCAACAGTGTTGGTCTTGGTGTATCTGTGCTTGAGTCACTGGAGTGAGACCTGAACCTACAACTTTCAATCTACAAGTCAGAGACAAGAGTGTTACACCTTCCCAACAGCACAGTGGGTGTACCTACACCTCAGGTTCTCCATCAGTTCAAGAAGGCAGCTCACCACCACCTTCTGAAGGGCAACTAGGGATGGGCAATATATGCTGGCCGAGCCAGCGATGTTCACATCTCGATGTGATCAATGGAGTGGAAACGTTGGTCCTAATCTTGGTCAATCTCTGATGAGTCCTTCAATGTGAGCATTCAGGTCTGGTCAGGATCTACCATGGCTGCGATGCCCAGGTTCAAATAGCCCAATGGCACTCGTTCAAGTGTGACGGAGGACACTAGGGTGTGGCTGTCGGGTCATACACCTGCCCGAGGGGCACTTTCAGTGGGGATTAGGAGAAAATTGGAGGAGAAAGAGAATGTAAATCAATTTATTGCCTGTTGATAATGTCAGCGCTGGCTCAATCAGTAACATTGTCGCTGCTGAGTCAGAAAGTTTTGGGCTCATAAGACCATAAGACGTAGGAGCAGAATTAGGCCACTCGGCCCATCGAGTCTGCTCCGCCATTCAATCATGGCTGATATTTTTCTCATCCCCATTCTCCTGCCTTCTTCCCGTAACTCCTGATCCCCTTATTAATCAACAACCTATCTATCTCTGACTTAAAGACACTCAGTGATTTGGCCTCCACAGACTTCTGCGGCAAAGAGTCCCACAGATTCACCACCCTCTGGCTGAAGAAATTCCTCCTCATCTCTGTTTTAAAGGATCGACCCTTTAGTTTGAGATTGTGTCCTCTGGTTCTAGATTTTCCTACAAGTGGAAACATCCTCTCCACGTCCACTCTATCCAGGCCTCGCAGTATCCTGTAAGTTTCAATAAGATCCCCCCTCATCCTTCTAAACTCCAACGTGTACAGACCCAGAGTCCTCAACCACTGCTCATACGATAAGCTGTTCATTCCAGGGATCATTCTTGTGAACCTCCTCTGGATCCTTTCCAAGGCCAGCACATCCTTCCTCAGATATTGTAAGTAATAATTGGAAGGAAGAATGTAGTTTGGAACAAAATAAACAGAGCAAAGTAAACATATAAAATTGTAGGTAAAGGAACATTAGGGGATAACAGAGTGCTTGTAAAAGCTTGAAAAATAGCATGCACACACAAGGTCAAAATTTTGATAAAATTTGAGAAAGAATAGCGGGCATCGGAAAAGGTCGTTAAGAAAGTTGCAGTTTTAAAATAGACAGGAAATAACTATCAATTATTTTAAGACGCGTAACGGGTTTTTGGAACCTTTGAGGAAAAAGAGGAACCAGTAATCTTGGAGACATTGCAAACTCGAACAATGGGAATCTTGGGCAAGGTGTTAAACGGCTTAAAGCCAGCAGGCATGGCAGAGGAAGTTTACAAAAAATGCGAATGGCTGAAATGGACAAAGATAGACGCAGCTTGACGGTTTTTTAGACTTTGAGCAGAATGCACCCCGTGCTTTTGAAATGTACGGCAGTCTTGGGCATGGTGCGAAATGGCGGTTTTAAATGTAACACATCTATTTTGTTAAACATGCTTTGTAATTGACATGCACTGGAGAGGTGAATTGAAATGTATAAAATCTCGGAACGCCAGTGGAAAAGGGTAGAATGGGCAGAGAGAGAGAGAGAGGGGAAGGGACAGGCCGAGCCATTCGGTTCGAATTTATTCTTAGATTCAATTCGAATCAGCTCATCGGTCGATGGGAATCGGAAGACGCTGGAAGACTGAGGAATAAGAACAACCACAAGCTATCAAGACAGAAGAAAAACCGTTAAATAAAGCTCCTGATCAACTACAAGAGACTTTTAAATACAAAGTAATTTGTTAAGATTTTGTAAAAGCAAATAGAAATAAGCGTGATTTTAAATTTAAACCTGTAATAGTGGTTTATTCTAAATCTGAATCTGAAATAGTGGTTTATTGAAAGTCTAAACCTGGAACTGGGATGATGCAAATTTTATGAGGCGTATGTTGGGGCGTATCCCGGACCTGGAGGCGGGAACGTTGGTAAGGGGGGTGACTTCAATACGGTGCTTGATCCAGGGCTGGACCGGTCGAGGTCCAGGACCGGGAGGAGGCCGGCAGCGGCCAGGGTGCTCAAGGACTTCATGGAGCAGATGGGAGGAGTAGACCCCTGGAGATTTATTAGGCCTAGGCGTTAGGAGTTCTCATTTCTCTCCCATGTTCACAAGGTATACTCATGGATAGACTTTTTTGTCTTGGGAAGGGCACTGATTCCGAAGGTGACAGGGACGGAGTATACGGCCATAGCCATTTCGGACCACGCTCCACATTGGGTAGACCTGGAGGTAGGAGAGGAAAAAGAACAGCACCCACTCTGGAGAATGGATATGGGCTTATTGGCGGATGAGGGGGTATGTCTAAGGGTGAGGGGGTGTATCAAAAGGTACTTAGAGCTTAACGACAACGGAGAGGTTCAGGTGGGAGTGGTCTGGGAGGCGTTGAAGGCGGTGGTCAGAGGGGAACTGATATCCATAAGGGCACATAAAGGGAAGCAAGAGGGTAAAGAAAGGGAGCGATTGTTGAGAGAACTTCTGAGGGTGGACAGGCAATATGCAGAGGCACCGGAGGAGGGACTGTACAGGGAAAGACAAAGGTTACATGTGGAATTTGACCTGCTGACCACGGGTAAGGCAGAGGCACAGTGGAGGAGGGCACAGGGTGTACAGTATGAGTATGGAGAGAAGGCGAGTCAGCTACTGGCCCACCAATTGAGGAAGAGGGGAGCGGTGAGGGAGATAGGTGGGGTGAGAGATGAGGAGGGAGAGATGGAACGGGGAGCGGAGAGAGTGAACGGGGTGTTCAAGGCATTCTATGAGAGGTTATATTAGGCTCAGCCCTCGGAAGGGAAGGAGGGAATGATGTGTTTCCTGGATCAGCTGGAATTCCCTAAGGTGGAGGAGCAGGAGAGGGTGGGACTGGGAGCACAGATTGAGATGGAGGAGGTGGTAAAGGGGATTGGGAGCATGCAGGTGGGGAAGGCCCCGGGACCGGATGGATTTCCGGTGGAATTTTATAGGAAATATATGGACCTACTGGCCCCGCTTTTGACGAGAACCTTTAATGAGGCCAGGGAAAGGGGGAAGTTGCCCCCGACTATGTCGGAGGCGACGATATCGCTACTTTTGAAGAAGGAAAAAGACCCGCTGCAGTGTGGGTCCTACAGGCCCATTTCCCTTTTAAACGTAGATGCTAAGCTCCTGGCCAAGGTGATGGCGACGAGGATAGAGGACTGTGTCCCGGGGGTGGTCCACGAGGATCAACCTGGGTTCGTTAAGGGGAGACAGCTTAACACGAACATACGGAGGCTGCTAGGGGTGATGATGATGCCCCCACCAGAGGGGGAGGCGGAGATAATGGTGGCGATGGACGCCGAGAAAGCATTCGACAGAGTGGAGTGGGACTATCTGTGGGAAGTGTTGAGGAGATTTGGTTTTGGAGAAGGGTTTATTGGATGGGTACAGCTGCTATATAGGGCCCCAGTGGCAAGTTTGGTCACGAACAGGCAGAGGTCTGACTACTTCCGTCTTTATAGAGGGACGAGGCAGGGGTGTCCCTGTCTCCGTTACTGTTTGCTTTGGCAATTGAGCCCCTGGCCATAGCACTGAGGGGCTCCAGGAAGTGGAGGGGAGTACTCAGGGGAGGAGAAGAACACCGGGTATCATTGTATGCAGATGATTTATTGCTGTATGTTGCGGACCCAGTGGAGGAGATAATGCTCAGGGAGTTTGGGGAATTCTCGGGGTACAAATTGAATATGGGGAAGAGTGAGCTGTTTGTGGTGCATCCGGGGGAGCAGAGCAGGGGAATAGATGATTTACCGCTGAGGAAGGTAACAAGAGATTTCCGGTACTTAGGGATTCAGATAGCCAGGAGTTGGGGAACCTTACATAGGCTTAATCTAACACGATTGGTGGAACAGATGGAGGAGGATTTTAAGAGATGGGACATGGTGCCCCTGTCACTGGTGGGTAGGGTGCAGGCGGTCAAAATGGTAGTCCTCCCGAGATTCCTTTTTGTGTTTCAGTGCCTCCCGGTGATGGTCACGAAGGCTTTTTTCAAGAAAATTGAGAAAAGTGTCATGAGTTTTGTGTGGGCTGGGAAGACCCCGAGAGTGAGGAGGGGTTTTTTGCAGCATAGCAGGGATAGGGGGGGACTGGCACTACCGAGCTTAAGCGAGTACTACTGGGCCGCCAATATCTCAATGGTGTGTAAGTGGATGGGAGAAGGGGAGGGAGCGGCGTGGAAGAGATTGGAGATGGCGTCCTGCAAGGGAACCAGCCTACAAGCACTGGCGACGGCGCCGTTGCTGTTCTCCCCGAAGAAATACACCACAAGTCCAGTGGTGGTGGCAACACTGAAAATTTGGGGGCAGTGGAGACGGCATAGGGGAAGGACGGGAGCCTCGGTACGGTCCCCGATAAGAAATAATCATAGGTTTGTCCCGGGGAGAATAGACGGGGGATTTGGAGCATGGCCGAGAGCTGGGATTGTGCAACTGAGAGATCTGTTCTTAGACGGGACGTTTGTGAGTCTGGGAGCGCTGACGGAAAAATATGGGTTGCCCCAAGGGAATACATTTCGGTACATGCAACTGAGGGTTTTTGCGAGGCAACAGGTGAGGGAATTCCCGCAGCTCCCGACACAGGAGATTCAGGGTAGAGTGATCTCAGGGTCATGGGTGGGGGATGGTAGGGTGTCGGATATATACAGGGAAATGAGGGACGAGGGGGAGATCATGGTGGATGAGCTGAAGGGAAAATGGGAAGAAGAGCTGGGGAAGAGATTGAAGAGGGGCTGTGGGCAGATGCCCTACGTAGGGTAAACTCTTCGTCCTCGTGCGCCAGGCTAAGCCTGATACAATTCAAGGTTTTGCACAGGGCGCATATGACCGGAGCAAGGCTCAGTAAATTTTTGGGGTAGAGGATAGGTGTGGGAGATGCGCGAGAGGCCCAGCAAACCACACCCACATGTTTTGGTAATGCCCCGCACTGCAGGGGTTCTGGGTGGGGGTGGCGAATGTGCTTTCGAAGGTGGTGGGGGTCCGGGTCGAGCCAAGCTGGGGGTTGGCTATATTTGGGGTTGCAGAAGAGCCGGGAGTGCAGGAGGCGAGAGAGGCTGATGTTTTGGCCTTTGCGTCCCTAGTAGCCCGGCGAAGGATATTGCTTATGTAGAAGGAAGCCAAACCCCCGGGCGTGGAGACCTGGATAAATGACATGGCAGGGTTTATAAAACTAGAACGAATAAAGTTTGCACTAAGGGGTTCGGCTCAAGGGTTCACCAGGCGGTGGCAACCGTTCATTAACTACCTCGCAGAACGATAAAGGAAATGGGAAGGTAACAGCAGCAACCCAGGGGGGAGGTGGGGGGGGGGGGGGGGGGGGGGGAAGGGCTCGGGAGGGTCCTCAGGGGTGTTTTTGTATAGATATTTGTATTAGGCTATGTATATTGGACTGTTTGATTTTATTATCGGGGAGAGTTATTATTTTTGTTATGGCAGTTGCCATTTAGTTTATATATTATTTATTTATTTGTTAAAAACGGTCACTGTTATTTATATTGTTTTATTGTTGTAAAAAGGGAAAACCTTTATTGTTTTGTTTGGCCAAAAAATTTGAATAAAATATATTTTTTTTAAAAAAGAAAGTCTAAACCTGAAATAGCGGTTTTCCCATAAGACTCACCTATCCATCCTCAACAGATCCAGACCCTTAGAGGACATTGAGTGGGAAGTGAGTTAGAATTCTTCCTTGTAGATTTGGGATCCTATTATAACTTGAAATATAGTTTGAAATAGATTAGTTCCCATCTGGTATCAGCAAGGGAGTCTAAGGGATAGAAGACCTTAGAGTGGCCAACTAGTTAAGAAGTTATAGGATATAGTAATTCAGAAAGCATTAATATCTTTAGTCTTAACGAAAGTTGACCATAAAAACACAATATAGGGCCAAAAACTGCTCACAATACTCCAAATGAGGTCTGACCAGAGCCTTATACAGCCTCAGAAGTACATCCCTGCTCTTGTATTCTAGCCCTCTTGACATGAATGCTAATTGCCTTCTTAACTGCTGACTGAACCTGCACGTTAGCCTAAAGAGAATCATGAACAAGGACTCCTAAGTCCCTTTGTGCTTCTGATTTCCTAAGCATTTCCCCATTTAGAAAATAGATATGCCTCCATTCCTCCTTCCAAAGTGCATAACCTGACACTTTTCCACATTGTATTCCATCTGCCACTTCTTTGCCCACTCTCCTAGCCTGCCCAAGTCCTTCTGCAGCCCGCCTGCTTCCTCAATACTGCCTGTCCCTCTGCATATCTCTATATAATCTGCATACTTAGCAACAGTGCCTTCAGTTCCTTCTTCCAGATCGTTTATGCCCCACTCCCAGTGGTGAAGGGGAGTGCTGCAGTGTCAGAGGTTTTACCAAAACAAATAACACCCAAGAAGTATTTTTATTTTGTGCAGTTACCATTGTTAGAAACAGGGGAACCAATTTTCCTGACACTATTGGGAAAAGAGCAACGGTGATATGTGAAATGAAAATCGTTTATTGTCACAAGTAGGCTTCAAATGAAGTTACTGTGAAAAGCCCCTAGTCGCCACATTCCGGCGCCTGTTCGGGGAGGCTGGTACAGGAATTGAACCGTGCAGCTGGCCTGCCTTGGTCTGCTTCCAAAGCCAGCGATTTAGCCCTGTGCTAAACAGTCCCAGACCATATGTTCCAGATCCGCCACGGTCAACTCGTGCCGGTCCATCAAATTATCCGTCCCACCCACAGTGGGCGGGGCTGGGTGCTTTCGGCACAGATATGTTTGGTTAATAGTTTTCCCTCAATCAGGTGGTGCAGTGGCACAGTGGTTAGCACTGCTGCCTCAGGGTGCCAAAGATCCAGGTTTGATCCCGGCCCCGGGTCACTGTCCGTGTGGAGTTTGCACATTCTCCCCGTGTTTGCGTGGGTTTCACCCCCACAACTCAAAAGTGTGCAGGGTAGGTAGATTTGCCACGCTAAATTGCCCCTTAATTGGAAAAGTTCAAAAAAAATAGTTATCCCTCAATCAACATTACTAATGAGAAAGATTAACTGATCATTTATCACATTGCTGCTTGCTTGAGCTTGCTGTGTGTGAATTGGTTCCCCTATTTCCAACAACAGGAACTGCACAAAATAAAAATACTTCTTGGGTGTTATTTGTTTTGGTATATCCTCAGGTTGTGAAAGTTGCTTTATAAATGCAAGCTTCTCTTTCAGAACAATAATCTATTCAAGGACAAAGCCTTATTGCATTGCGTTGTTGATATTTTGTGTGGAGCAGAAAGGCATTGTCTAATTTTTAAAAATTCATTCCTCACGGGATGCGGGCTTCGCTGGCTCGGCCAGCATTTGTTGTCCATCCCTAATTTCCCCTTGAAAAGCATAGAACCATAGAATCCCTACAGTGCAGAAGGGGGCCATTCGGCCCATTAAGTCTGTACCGACCTTCTGAAAGAGCACCCTGCCTAAGCTCACTGTCCCGCCCTATCCCCATAATCCCACCTAACCTGCACATCATTGGACACTAAGGGGCAATTTAGCATGGCCAATCCACCTAACCTGCACATCTTTGGACTGTGGGAGGAAACCGGGGCACCCGGAGGAAACCCACACAAGCACGGGGAGAACGTGCAGACTCCGCACAGTCACTCAAGGTCAGAATTGAACCCGGGTCACTGGCTTTACCGATGACTGAGTGTAGACTGATAAGGACGTAGGGGCAGCACGGTAACATGGTGGTTAGTACAATTGCTTCACAGCTTTAGGGTCCCAGGTTCGATTCCCGGCTTGGGTCACTGTCTGTGCGGAGTCTGCACGTTCTCCCCGTGTCTGCATGGGTTTCCACCGGGTGCTCCGGTTTCCTTCCACAGTCCAAAGATGTGCAGGTTAGGTGGATTGGCCGTACTAAATTGCCCTTAGTGTCCAAAATTGCCCTTAGTGTTGGGTGGGGTTACTGGGTTATGGGGATAGGGTGGAGGTGTGGGCTTGGGTAGGGTGCTCTTTCAAAGAGCCGGTGCAGACTCGATGGGCCGAATGGCCTCCTTCTGCACTGTAAATTCTATGATAATTGGCCTGATTGGATTTGTCCTGCTTTTGTGTACAGAGCACACCTGGGCAATTGCACACACTACGGGGAGGAGCCAGTGTTGTAGCTGTACTGGAACAGCTTGGTTAGGGTTGTGGAACGTTCTGGAGCACGGATCTTCAGTATTATTGCCAGAATATTGTCAGGGCCCATAGCCTTTGCAGTATCCAGTACCTTCAGCTGTTTCCTTCCTAATATCACGCGGGGTGAATCACATTGGCTGAAGGCAGACATCTGTGATGCTGGGGACCTCCGGAGGAGACCGAGATGGATCATTCACTCGGCACTTCTGGCTGAAGATTATTGCAAATGCTTCAGCTTTGTCTTTTGCATTGATGTACTGGGCTCCTCCATCATTGAGGATGGAGATATTTGTAGTGCCTCCTCCTTCAGTGAGTTGTTTAATTGTCCATCACCATTCACGACTGGATGTGGCTGGATGAGAGAACTTAATTCTGATGCATTGGTTGTTAGATCGCTTGGTTCTATCTGTCACTTTCTGCTTATGTTGTCTGATATGAAGTAGTCCTGTGTTGTAGCTTCACCAGGTTGACAAATCATTTTTCGCTATCCCTGATGTTGCTCCTGGCATGCTCTTCTGCACCCTTCTTTGAACCAGGGTTGATCCCCTGGCTTAATGGTTATGGTGGAGTGGGGACTATGCCGGGCCATGAGGTTACAGGTGGTGGTTGAGTATAATTCTGCTGCTGCTGATGGCCCCCAGCCTCACGGATTCCCAGGCTTGAGTTGCTAGATCTGTTCTGAATCTATCCCAGTTGACATGGTGGTAGTGCCACACATGATGGAGAGTATTCTCAATGGTAGATAGGACTTCATTTCCACAAGCACTGTGCAGTGATCACTCCTGCCGATGTTGTCATGGGCAGATGCATCTGCGGCAAGCAGGTTGGTGAGGGCGAGGTTTCCTCGCCACCTGTCACAGGCCCAGTCTAACAGCTATGTCCTTTAGGTCCCGGCCAGCTCGCTCACTAGTGGTGCTACCAAGTCAATCTTGGTGATGGACACTGAATTCCCCCACCCAGAGCATATTCTGTACCCTTGCCACCCTCACCACTTCTTCCAAGAGATGTTCAACATGGACGAGTCCTAATTCATCAGCTGATGGTGGCCGGTATGTGGTAATGAGCAGGAGGTTTCCTTGCCCATGTTTGACCTGAAGCCATGCGACTTAATGGGGTCCAGAGTTGATGTTGAGGACTCCCAGGGCAATTCCCTCCCGACTGTATAACACTGTGCGGCCAGGACCTCCGTGGGACAGGACATACCCAGGAATGGTGTCTGGGACATTATCTGGAAGATATGATTCCGTGAGTATGACTAGGTCAGGCTGTTGCTTGACTAGTCTGTGAGGCAGCACTCCCAACTTTGGCAAAAGCCCCCAGATGTTAGTAAGGACGTTGCAGGGTGACAGGACTGAGTTTGCCGTTGTTGTTTCCAATGCCAAGGTTGATGCTGGATGGCCCGTCTGGTTTCATTCCTTTTCATTGACATTTTAAGCGTTTGATACAACTGGGTGCCTTGCTCGGCTATTTCAGAGGGCATTTAATAGTCAACCACATTGCTGTGGATCTGGAGACACATGTTGATTGATTGATTGATTGATTGATTTATTGTCACATGTATTGAGGTGCAGTGAAAAGTATTTTTCTGCGGGCATGGGATGTACACAATACGTATACAGTAGAGAAAAAGAATAATCAACAAAGTACATCGACAAATAATTAATTGGTTACAGTGTGGAACAAGGGCCAAACAAAGCAAATACATGAACAAGAGCAGCATAGGGTGTTGTGAATACTGGTCTTACAGGGAACAGATCAGTCTGAGGGGGAGTCGTTGAGGAGTCTAGTAGCTGTGGGGAAGAAGCTGTTCCTATGTCTGGATGTGCGGGTCTTCAGACTTCTGTACCTTCTGCCTGATGGAAGGGTCTGGAAGAGGGCAAAGCCTGGTGGGTGGGGTCACTGACACTGTTGTCTGCCTTCCAAAACAACGGGAGTAGACGGAATCAATGGGAGGGTGGCAAGCTTGTGTGTTGCGTCGATGCATTGTGTGATGTAGGCCAGACCAGGTGAGAACTGCAGATTTCCTTCCCGGGAGCAGTGGTTCCCCAACCTTTACAAGTCTTGACACACTTAATACTGTAAAGACATTTGAGGCACACCTCACATTTTCTCTGCTTTCTTCCCTTACTGGGAACTTTGCTTTTAACCTTCTCCCTGCCCTTTGTCCTGTTTTTTTCTAAACCTCTCCCCCTCTCTCTCGCTTTTCCCAGGGTTTTTGCACCCTTTTTGAGTTTTCCCTTTTTGCGCAGGTGCAATGGGACCTTTGTGTTCGGGTGCTGTGGTCATGGGCATGGACCAACATAAAACACACCACACGAGGCCCAAGATTCATCAGATCTTGGCGACGCCAAAACAGAGCTGAAAACAAAGATTAGTTTCAGTTTAATTACATGATCTTTGAATCTTTTTTCATGGCACACATTGGGGGGGGGGGGGGGGGGTCCTCACAGCACAGTTGGGAACCACAACCCTAAAGGATCGATGGGTTTTTGCAACAAGTGGTTTCATGGTCATCATTTGATATTTAATTCCAGATATTTGTTGGATTCAATTTCCACCACCTGGTCCCCAGCGCATTGGGTCTCGGGATCAGTGCTCTGGTGACAATGCTACCATTCCATCAGCTCCCCTTATAAAGTGTCTTCATGCATAGTGAATGCTACTAAATCATTTATTCTGGGGTAGCAACTCATTTGTCTGGAGAATGGTATCCAATCATTTGTTCTTTATTGGTGTTCAAAGCTTCATACCCAATGCAATCTTAAGCATTCAGTGAAAGAATCTGGTGCTTGCTCCTTCAATAGTCCACCGATGTGAGCGGCATAACCTAAACATCCAAAATGTTTCAAGGAAAAAAATCTTTGATTTTAAGCTTGGCAACAAAACCCCGAAAAAAGGAGGGACGGAAAACCCTCTGACCCTCAAACTTTTATCAGTGACGTGTTTCCAAGGAGTTGGAACGTTGTGCGTTCACCTCTGACCTCTCACCTCTGTGACCTAGGTTCACCTCTCGCCCAGTCTTCTCTTCCTTTTCGTTATATGGATTCTGAGTGAAATCATTCAGCAAAGGGCCCATCGAGCCTATACTTGCTTTTTGAAGTAGCTATCCAATTATTCCCAACACCAACCCCATTCTCTCCCAGTCGCCGCTGTATTTTATTTTCCTTTTCAGTTATTCATCTAATTTTCTTTTGAAAGCCATTATTGAAACAGCCTCCACCTTAGACTTTGCGGCAATTATCTTCCACCTGCTTCCTTGGGTCGCCAACCTCACTGCCCCGGCAAACTGTTTCTCCCTGTCAACTCTATCGATGCCCCTCTGAATTTAAATCTCCTCTTTATGGTTGAATCCGGAATGGGAAGTGGTGTAGGAAGGTGAACCCAACCCCGTTCATAGTCCAGGACAAGTCATTCACTCCACGGGCTGAGAGGTCAGGAGGGAAGTTGGTGCTGGACAAGTCATTTAGGAAGTCTCTTTGAAGACCCGGAGAGCACTGCTCAACCTCTCAATAAGATTTTCAATCTTAATATCCTGGAGTCAGACTAAAGTGAACCAGTGGGCTATGAAAATGATCCAATTGCAACGTTAGCAAAAGGCAGAGTTAGCTGACATTGCTAAGATTGAACAGGAATAATTTTGCTGGATGCATAAAGGGCTTCAATTTTTAGAAGCGTAAGTTGCGGATGATTTAATAATAATCTTTCTTATTGTCACTAGTAGGCTTACATTAGGGGCTGGTTTAGCACAGTGGACTAAACAGCTGGCTTGTAATGCAGAACAAGGCAGAAGCGCGGGTTCAATTCCCGTACCGACCTCCCCGAACAGGCGCCAGAATGTGGCGACTAGGGGCTTTTCACAGTAACTTCATTGAAGTCTACTTGTGACAATAAGCGATTATTATTATTAACATTGCAATGAAGTTATTGTGAAATTCCCCTCGTCGCCACATTCCACATTCCGTGTTCGGGTACACGGAGGGAGAATTCAGAATGTCCAATTCACCTAACAAGCATGGCTTTGGGGACGTGTGGGAGGAAACCGGAGCACCCGGAGGAAACCCACGCAGACACGGGGATAACGTGCAGACTCCGCACAGACAGTGACCCAAGCCGGGAATCGAACCCGGGTCCCTGGCGCTGTGAAGCAACAGTGCTAACCACTGTGCTACCATGATTTGATGATTAATAACAATATCTCCCTTGCCCTTCCTATCAACCCTGTACCTTGCTGGGGGAATGTTGCAATAACACTCCTGCTCACTTAGTTCCTGGGGAGCATCCCTGGTCCTAAATGGGTTTTATCTCTCCGTAGATGCACACCGACCTGATGTACGTTTCCACCTCTACTGATCTGCGACTGACTTTCTGAGAGTAAGATCTCACAATGGGTGCTGTAGGATATGTCTCAGCACAGGTCTACGTCAGTCTGGGTGGTAAGGAGAGCGTTCTGAGGCCATGAATGAAACAACTACTTGTGTCTGATGTCAATGCTCAGGATCAAAGGGAAGGTTAAGGAGAGGCTTAAATAGCGATATTCAAAATGTTGAGTGATTTTGGTAGAGACCAACTGTTCAGAAGGTTGATAACCACAGGTCAGCCGATTTAAAATATTTTTGCAACGGAACTGTAATAATCTTTATTGCCACAAGTAAGCTTACATTAACACTGCAAAGAAGTTGCTGTGAAAATCCCCTAGTCGCCACACTCCGACGCCTGTTCGGGTACACAGAGGGAGAATTCAGAATGTCCAATTCACCTAACAAGCACGTCTTTCGGGACTTGTGGGAGGAAACCGGAGCACCCGGAGGAAACCCACGCAGACACAGGGAGAACGTGCAGGCTCCGCACAGACAGTGACCCAGCGGGGAATCGAACCTGGGACCCTGGCGCTGTGCAGCAACAGTCCTAACCACTGTGCTGCCCACTAAAGGTGAAAACAGGAGAAATGGCTTCAAACGATGGGTTTCTAAAGTCTGGAATGCATTACCATAAAAGGTGGTGAAATCAGAACTTATGCAAGGTAATTGGACAGGTCTTTGAAAAAGGCACATTTCCAGGGTTCTGGTGAAAAGCTGTGGAATGACACTCAATTTCTGCACTGAATTGAAGAGCTAGCAGAGCAATGACAGGTTGAATGGCCTCCTCCAGTGCGGTAAGACTCTGATACTATGATGCCAGTCTTGCTTCTGTGGGGACAGACTGTAAGTCTGTACGAATCGTGTCTAGATGTTTGGCGTGCCCACAGGAAACCACATCGTGCAAGTCAGGAACGACGAGTAAATGGTTTGCAGCCTTTGGCTGAGGGCCCTGTGGTTTCTTGAACCAAACATGAACCTGTTCTTCCCTCGTGTGAACGAGGCCAGGATCTTCTGCCGTTTTGGACACCAGACAGCAAGTTCAGCATTCCTTATTCTGCCTTGGCTTTCAATCTACTTTAAAGGGAACAAACTGTTCATTGAACGACCAAGGGTCGGATCTTCAGAGTTAACCCAACTGTTGTGTTATACTGCTTCGTGTAGCATAAACTGCTTCCTTGATGTATGCTTTGACAAAGGAAGCTCCAGATTATGAAATGAGTTCAACTTGGTTATTGAACTATTAACACAGTTCTTAAATGAGTTCGACTCTCTGCTAATCTAACTGTAGTAACTCAGTCTATCTTTACCAGCCTGCTCTAAGCCACGTGCTGGGTGTGATGCTGCTTGTCATGATATTCAAACACACACATCATGATGGACACACTAACAGGCAAATCAGAGTACACAACACCACAACCAATCACAGACAAGAACACCAACCACATAAAAAGCACGAGCACGACACCTGGTGGTCAGTAGGTCTGGGGAGAAGGGAACAAGAAAGAGCTGTTAAAACACCACAAGCAGGGAGCCCCCCACGTGCAGAGTGCAAAGACCAAACTGTAAATAGCAAGTTTAAATAAAGAAGCGTTGTACCATATGCAACTGTGTTGGCTCATCTGTGTGTCAGAACACCCAACACCACATGGTACAGGAGTGGATCGATACCTGCCTACTAACCTGCCATTCTGGACATGGACCACACCGGCAAACCGCAGCCGATGCAAGTCACGGGGAACCTAGGTACCAACTGGAAGCTCTACAGGCAGCGATTTGACCTGTACATCCGTGCCACCGAAAAACAGAATGTCTCGGATGACTCGAAGATTGCAATGCTCCTCTTCTACGCAGGTCCGCACGCAACCGATGTTTTTAACTCACTGGTGCTCGAAGAAGGCGAAAACCAGGCCAAATATGACACGGTCATCCTCAAACTGGACCAGCACTTTCAAGTTGAAGTAAATGAAAGTTTTGAGAGATACATCTTTCAGCAACGCCTGCAAGGTAAGGAGGAGCTTTTTCAACCCTTTTTGACGCACCTCCGGATTCTAGCGCAGTCCTGCGGTTACGGCACCACTACAGAGTCCATGATTAGGGACCAGATTGTTTTTGGCGTTGCCTCTAGTGGCCTACGCCAGCAGCTTCTTAAAATGAAAAGCCTCACCTTAGCGTCTGCTGTGGAAGCCTGTGTCCTCCATGAAAATGCTACCTGCCGTTTTGCCCGATTTCAGGCGTCCGAGTTGGCACGGAGGGGGTCCCCAGCCGTCGAATCGGCAAGCCAGGCCGCCCACGACGTCGAACGCATCCAGGCCGTCGATTACTTCCCGACCCACGGCCCGGACGACAGCGGCCGCTTCCCGCGCTTTTCGCGGTCTCCCGCGCAGGTGCGCGCCAAAAATAACGGCCACAACGAGGGACGCACTGCGCAGGCGCGCCCACCGCAAGATCGCACTGCGCATGCGCAGTGGCGCAACGAACGCCGTGACGTCATGACGTGCGGCAATTGTGGAGGTCTACACTTAAAAGGGCAATGTCCTGCAAAAAACCGACAGTGCCGCAGATGTGCCACGATGGGCCACTACGCAGCCCGCTGTCGTGCGGCTCAACCCATGGATCCGGCGCATCCTCGACAACCTCGCAGACGAGTCAGGACCGTCCAGCCCACGCATCAAGACTTCCAGTTAAGTGATGCAGATGACCAGGATGCCTTCCGAGTTTCCGTCATTGATGTCAACAAGGTCAATGCCATCAATCCAGCCGATGAGTGGTGTGCCACCCTGACGGTCAACCCGAATTCGTCGCAAGCCCATTAGACTGGACTTATAATACAGTTCATATGTTTAACAAGTTGCACAATTTTACATGATAACCTGTTGTTGTTTATCGTTCCAGATGTCGTCTGACTGGACAACTGTTCAAGTTTTTTTTTTCTTCTTCTCTCGTTCGCATTTCTGTTATGTTATGGTACAACTTGATTCATGTGACGCACCCGACATCGCCCCATGTACATAGTTCCGTCATATGCACATGCTGCACACGACACACACACACACTCTTAGATGCACTCACGTCACGATCATATTTATTACCACGTAGGCACATATCTTTGTAAAAAGGGGGGATGTCATGATATTCAAACACACACATCATGATGGACACACTAACAGGCAAATCAGAGTACACAACACCACAACCAATCACAGACAAGAACACCAACCACATAAAAAGCACGAGCACGACACCTGGTGGTCAGTAGGTCTGGGGAGAAGGGAACAAGAAAGAGCTGTTAAAACACCACAAGCAGGGAGCCCCCCACGTGCAGAGTGCAAAGACCAAACTGTAAATAGCAAGTTTAAATAAAGAAGCGTTGTACCATATGCAACTGTGTTGGCTCATCTGTGTGTCAGAACACCCAACACCACACTGCTGATCAACCCTGATGGACTCTCTAGATGCCTGTCTGTGGAAAGAGGCAGAGCATGTGTGCCCTGTCCTTTTATATGGGTTGTGAAGTGCCCCCTTGTGGTAATGCCACCTCTGGGTGTCCTGACTACTCATTGGTTGTATCCTGTTGTAATGATCCATTGGCTGTATGTCTGCATGTCATGACATCTCTGGTGCTCCCTCTAGTGGTTACTCAGTTGTAGTGTATTTACATTAACCCCTTGTGTATATACAGCGATGCATAGCTCCACACCAGCTATTCAGGTGATCAATGAAGTCACTCCAGACAAACAGTTCACTGCAGTGAGGGGGACAACTCCCAGGGCGAGTGTTAAAAATGAATCGGGGTGGGGAGGGCCGCTAAAACGGAGATCAGCAGGATCGCCCAAACAGCGATGAGACAAACATTCAGGTAATCAGCTCTAATGATCGCATTATTATTTGTAGCACTTGGCTGTTTACACATTGGCTGCCTCACTTCCAGCACAGTCTACCCAGACATCCTCTGTTGTGGCAAACCTTTGGTGGCACGTCCGATTCCCTCCTTTTCCTGGACTGGTCCATACGGCCACTTGCCCACTTTTATATGAAAGATGCTCCATATTTAGGTGTAGTTATTATAAAATGTCTCCTCGGGGGAGCTTTTCTTTTGTTGTTTTATTCGCTCATGGGATGTGGGCGTTGCTGGCTGAGCTAGCATTTATTGCCCATCCCTGAGGGCATTTAAGAGTCAACCCCTAAAAGGACATTAGTGAACCAGATGTTTTTTTGCAACAACAGTTACACAGCCGTACCTCGACTTTTAATTCCAAACTTTTTTAAATTGAATTCGAATTCACCATGGCATCTGAGTTGACCCTGCAGGGGGTCAACAGTGCTGATTTGTTTAAAAACTGATTATTCACTTCAAAGATGCAACACTGACCTTCTGAGCTCAGCCAGTTCCTTGGCTCCATAAGCAAAACCAGCAATGAGGTTTTCTTCCATGCAACGATAGTCTCTGTGACGAGCTGCCAGTTCTCTGTGGTCATTTTGTGCTTTGGCCACCGAGATCCGACTCTGTTCCTCACATCTTGTGTCGCATGTGAGTCTAGCTTGGGATCCTCTTAAGGTTAACGTGCAGGTTCAGTCGGCAGTTAGTAAGGCAAATGCAATGTTGCCATTCATGTCGAGAGGGCTAGAATACAAGAGCAGGGATGTACTACTGAGGCTGTATAAGGCTCTGGTCAGACCCCATTTGGAGTATTGTGAGCAGTTTTGGGCCCCGTATCTAAGGAAGGATGTGCTGGCCTTGGAAAGGGTCCAGAGGAGGTTCACAAGAATGATCCCTGGAATGAAGAGCTTGTCGTACGAGGAACGGTTGAGGACTCTGGGTCTGTACTCTTTGGAGTTTAGAAGGATGAGGAGGGATCTAATTGAAACTTACAGGACACTGCGAGGTCTGGATAGAGTGGACGTGGAGAGGATATTTTCACTAGTAGGAGAAACTAGAAGCAGAGGACAGAATCTCAGACTAAAGGGATGATCCTTTAAAACAGAGATGAGGAGGAATTTCTTCCGCCAGAGCGTGGCGAATCTGTGGAACTCTTTTCCGCAGAAGGCTGCGGAGGCCAAATCACTGAGTCTCTTCAAGACAGAGATAGATTAATATCTATCTCTGAGATAAATTGATTAATAAGGGGATCAGGGGTTATTGTGAGAAGGCAGGAGAATGGGGATGAGAAAAATATCAGCCATGATTGAATGGTGGATCAGACTCGATGGGCCGAGTGTCCTAATTTTGCTCCTAAGACTTATGGTCTTATGGGAAAATGTCCTGTGATCTCGCTCAGTCTGACCATATTTAACCAGTGACAGAGTATCAACAGGAAATGACTGCAACAGAAATAAGGGACTGAGTTGCTCTTTCTCCATGCCAGAAGTGTGGAGCACACTCGTGCTGGGTCCTGGCATCTCCTGATTAGACTGTTTCATAGTCACTTCTAGTTCTTCATGTATGTAACCCATCTGAACTCCTCAGTGCGACTCAATCCTTGTTCTTCACTGCTAGGTATGATTTTGTACAGAAACCATCTTCAAATAGGCTCCAGCCTGCGATGCTTTCCCAGGTTATCGCGATAGGTTTGAGAGCCGATGTTTCTACTTTACCAAAAGCCTGGCCCTTGCGGAGATTTCACTGAGGCCTTTCAAAGCGCTGGAGATACGATCCGCAGAGATGGACTGTTTAAACGAGATAGGGCTGTGACGAGCTGGGCCATGAGTATAAGTTATTTAAACATTTAAGTCTTAAGTCATAAGAGTCATAGAGTTTTTACAGGACAGAAAGAGGCCCTTCGGCCCATCGTGTTTGTGTTAGCTCTTATCTATTCCAATCCCATTTTCCAGCACATGGTCCTTGGCCTTGTACGCTATGGTGTTTCAAGTGCTCATCTTAATGCTTCTTAAATGTCGTGAGGTCTCCCGCCTCGAACACCCTTTCAGGCAGAGAGTTCCAGACTCCCACCATCCTCTGGGTGAAATCGATTTTCCTCACGTCCCCCATAAATCCCCTGCCCCTTACCTTAAATCTATGCCCCCTGGTTATTGGGAAAAGCTTCTTCCTATCTACTCTATCTATTTTCTTCATAATTTTGTACACCTCAGTCAGGTCCCCCCCTCCTCTGCCTTCTCTGCTTCAAGGAGAGCAACCCCAGCCTAACCAGCCTCTCTTCATCGCTGAAACGTTCCAGCCCAGGTTGCATCCTGGTGAATCTCCTCTGCACCCTCTCTAATGCAATCACTTCCTTCCTATAGTGTGGCGACGAGAACTGCACACAGTACTCTAGCTGTGGTCTAACGAGTGTTTTATGCAGACCCATCATAACCTCCCTGCTCTTATATTCTATGCCTTGGCTAATACAGGCAAGTATTCCATATACCTACTAAGCCACTTTATCTACCTGTCCTGCTGCCTTCAGGGACATATAGACATGCACCCCAAGATCCCTCTGGGCTTCTATATTTCGGAGCATCCTCCCGTTCTTTGTATACGCGCTCGCCTTTGTAGTCCTCCCAAAATGCATCATCTCATACTTTTTAGGGTTAAATGCCATTTGCCACAGTTCTGTCCATCTGACCGGCCCGTCTATACTGCCTTGTAATCTAAAGCTTTCCTCCTCACTATCTATCACCAATTTTTGTGTAATCTCCGAGCTTACTGATCATATCACCAACACTCCTGTCTAGACCATTAATGCGCACTAAAAACAGCAATGGATCTGACGCCGATCATTGCAGAATACCACTGGACATGGGTTTACAGTCACAAAAACAACCTTTGACCAACACCCTCTGCCTCTGCCACCAGGCCAATTTTAGATCCAATTTGCCAATTTGCCCTGGATCCCATGGGCTCCATTCATGTGAAGTACATCAACTGCACTGCCCTCATCCACACACCTCGCACTGCCCTCATCCACACACCTGGTCACCTCCTCGAAATATTCAACCAAATTTGTGAGACCTGATTTTCCCTTGACAAAGCCATGCTGACTAGCCATGACTAATCTTTGTCTCTCCAAGTGGAGATCCATTCTGTCCCTCAGAATTATTTCCAATAATTTCCCTACCACGGATGTTCGACTCACTGACCTGTAATTACCTATATTTTTCCCTACTTCCCTTATTGAATAATGGCACCATATTCGCTGTCCTCCATTCTTCTGGCACGTCACCTGTGACCAGAGAGGATTTGAAACCTAGTGTCAGCGCCCCCGCAATCTCTGCTCTTGCCTTGGGATCTATCCACTTTTAAGCCCTCGAAAACTGCTAACACCTCCTCTCTCTCAATGCTAATCTGTTCGGTTATATCACAGTTCCGCTCACTGCTTTCCATACCTATGTCGATCTTCTTCATGGTGAACGCAGATGCAAATACTCATTTATTATCTCACCTACATCTTCCAGCTCCACACACAGGTTGCCTCTTTTCTCCCTAATGGCCCCTACTCCTTCCCTGGTTACCCTATTGCCCTTCATGTGCTTATTGTTACGCATTTAAGTGATACATCCCTGGTGGCGGAACGTCACATGATCTGCAGGTGACGTCAGCAGAGTGTTTGCCCGGCCGTTAGGTCTCCACCTTGTACTGCATGAACAACATCTCCTGAATAAACCTTGCATCGTGTTTGGAAGAACCCCAAGTGTGTGGCGCCTCCCGACCTTTTCTCTTTGCACCACATCGAGAATCTAACAAAAGATAAGACTGGCGACGAGGAGTGAAGCGAGGGAAAACTGACCAGGCACCAAAATTGTTGACGAGAAAAGTGAAAACGTCGAGGAGAGCGGAGGAGATTCTCGGCACCGGGTCACTGACGCAGAAAGGTTTGAACAAGAAAACACAAAGCACAACCGTGAATAAGCAGAACAAAAGTTTCAAAAACCTGCTTGCCGTTGGAAGTGGATAGGCGCGAGGCGGCGGGGACCCCTGCACGTGGCGAAGTGAAGCGGGCTACGGGAACGGGGATTTCTGATTCTGTGCACAGTGCTGCTCGAATTAGAAAAACCACAGTCCAGGCAGAAGAAAAAAACAAGAGACCTCTTGTTTCATACATCAAAAAAGTCAGAAGGGAGGAAGGCTGAAGAAAAGTTTAGACCCTGGAAGCCAGTATCCGAAATGGTGGGTAAAGATGGCACCGAGGATGGATCCGATAAAGGTGGTGAGATTTGGAACTCATATGAGGAGGGATTTCAACTTCATCTCAACGCAAATCAAACACCGGAGGACCTAAAGGTTGCAATATTTCTCAGTTTAGTAGGGCATAAAACTTTGATGTTACTGCAAAACTTAGTCCATCCAGCAAAGCCGAGAAATAAGACCAACAATGAATTGATGAAGATTCTAGAAGGGCATTTTTCACCAAGACTGCAGTTAATTGCAGAATGCTTTCAGATCCACCGCCATAGCCAGGAAGGAGGTGATAGCGTTCTACAATTCGTGGCGACGTAAAGAAAGTTAGCAAAATACTGTGGCCGGGATTCTCCCTTCCGGGGACTAAGTCCCCACGTCGGCGGGAAAACCGCTGCCAATGACTCCGGCGTCAACGGGCCCCCCAAGGTGAGGAATTCTCACCTGTCACAGGGGCTAGGTGGACGGCGGAGGGGATGGCGGCGCTACAGCCGGCGCCGAAGGGACTGCGCGAGTTCGCACATGCGCAGAACGGCCGTCGTGATCTCGTGCATGCGCGGATCTGGCTGTCGTATTTTGGCGCATGCGCAGGGGTTCTCTTCTCCGCGCCGGCCATGGCGGATTTCTACAGGGGCCGGCGCGGAAGGATGAAGTTCCCCCACGGAACTGGGCTGCCCGCAGATCGGTGGGCCTCGATCGTGGGCCAGGCCACCGTGGGGGCCCCCCCCCCCGCCGGGGTCAGATCCCCCCGCACACCGCAAGGACCAGGACATGACTTACCTGACAGGTCCCGCCGTGTGTGACCATGCGTAACCCACGCCGGCGGGACTGGCCAAAAACGGACGGCCGCTTGGGCCATCCGGGCCCGGAGAATAGCTGGGGGGCCGCTGCCAACGGCCCCGACCGGCATGGCGTGAGTCCCGCCCCCGCCTGAAAAACAGCACCGGCCAATACGGCAGCTGGCGTCAGGGCGGAATTCGCGCCGCCCCCCGGCGATTCACGACCCGGCGGGGGGTCGGAGAATCCTGCCCTGTGTGTTTGATGCAACACTAGATGACATCCTTTGTGATAGGCTGGTATCTGGAATCCGCAATGAAGCTATTCAGAGGAAGCTGCTTACTGTAAGCGATGTAACTCTTAAATCAGCTGTAGGAATTGCCACGCCAATGGAGTGAGCAGAAAAAGAGACTTTATAGAGAGGAGCTCGAGTGAAGATCCACAAGATGAAGATCGCCAAAAACAAATATGGCTTAATTTTGAGTTGAACTTCACCCAGTGAGTATTAAAGCTCCTTTTTATACTTTTCCAGAAGTTGCTGGAGGTTATTCTTTGAATCAAACAGTTAATTCACCGCTCCCAGTTGAGTGTAATTTTTCCCAAACATGCTCCACCAAATGAAGCAGGGACGTTTTCCCGGACAACATGGAGAGGTAACACCGCTGTTTGTCCATTTACTTCCACTTTTACCGTAATGTATCCGTTTAGTAGTATGGCCTTTTCTGTGTACATCCGTAGGAAACATTTAATGGTTTTGGTGGTGGATGCTTTAACTTCTGACGATAGATTGTCTCCATTATCAATGATACAGCTGCACCCGTATCCACTTCCATTTTGACTTGGTTACCATCAAGTTTTGGGAATGCCCAGAAACGTTGTTGATCGCCCTTCACCTCACCGACAAGATGCCTAGTCTCAGCTCTTGAAGTTACAACCAAAGATACAACCATGTCATCGATGTGCATCAGTTGGACACTCAGCGGGGATGCTGGAGTAGAGAAAATGAGTGCAGGAACTGTGTCAAAAGGGGCCATATTGCTAAAGCGCGTTGTTCACAGAAAACTTGACCAACGCCAAAGACGTGGAAGAGAAAGAAAACACTGAAGCCATCTAGTCGAGTCTACAAGATGATAGACCGAGTTCAAGACTCCTCAGAAGACGACATACCCGAACAACTTCAAAAGCGACTTCACATCAACATTAAGAGGAAATTCACCCATTTCATGTTTCCCTGCAGTTTGTTACGTTTTTGGGGTAATTTTGAAATCAAAATAAAGGAAGCTGGCAAGTGATAGGTAATGGGCAGCCGATCTACTTTATCCCTCATAGTCCAAATTCCACCCCTTACTATTTGCACCCAAATACCATTGTATCCAACATTAGCCCAACAGTACACATCCCCATGTGCTGTCTTTGCTGACTCCATTTTCCACCTCCCCCTCTCCCCTCCCAACCCCCCAGCCCCGGTCAACTTGGCACTAGAACACATAAACGTTAATCTCTGTGCCCTCTAAGACACAGTGGCACAGTGGTTAGCGCTGCTGCCTCACAGCACCAGGGAACCGGGTTCAAATCCGGCCTCGGGTGGCTTTGTGGAGTTTGTATGTTCACCCCGTGTCTGGGTGGGTCTCCTCCGGGTGCTCCGGTTTCCTCCCACAGTCTAACGTAGTGCAGGTTAGGTGGATTGGCCGTGATAAATTACCCCTTGATGTCCAAATGTTAGTTGGCATTACGGGCATAGGGCGGGAGATGTGGACCTAGGTAGGGTGCTCGTTCGGAAGGTTGGTGCAGACCCGATGGGCCGAATGGCCTCCTTCTGCACTGGAGGAATTCCGTGGATTCTATGAACTAATTTGAAGAAAATCTGTTGAGCTTCCTTTAATTGATGCGTCCGCCGACTGCACTCATTCCGCACGTCCTGTGAAAATCTCCGAGGAGGATTGACAGGAGGAAAACTCTCTTACCAAGTACCAACAGCAGGAAAATTGAAAAAGTGGAAATCAAGCAACCGACTCTCGCAAAATCAAAATGCTGCAAGTTTCCACATTGGATTCTCTGATTTATATTCTCATTAAGAAAGACTACACAATGGGGCAGAGCCCGACACACTGTGTGGGAATGTTAAGGGAGGGGTGGGGGAAACAATAGGGGGTTGGACAGCTACAGCTGAAGAGCCAGAAATAGGGCTCATGCAGTGGCCCAGATGGCCTCCTTCTACGATTCGATATACAAAAGAGCATTATCATAGATCATAGAATTTACAATGCAAAAGGAGGCCATTTGGCCCGTCGAGTCTGCACCGGCCCTTGGAAAGAGCACTCTACTTAAGCCCCACACCTCCTCCCTATCCCCGTAATCCAGTAACTCCACCTAACGTATTTATAAACGTAATTTGCCCATTAACGTACAATCATACAAACTCACCGCCCTAGTCGGCAAATTTAAAAAACAAACCTTGCGCGCACTTCAGCAAGATGAAACTTGACAAGAGCACCTGTTGTACGTGCTGTCAATGAACTGGCAGAGAGGTAAGAAAGTGCTGGCTTCACCTTGCAGCTGGGAAGAGAATAGGAGCGACATTGTAGCACTGCCAAGATGGGGGACTGCTCCAGTCTCTGTCCAAACATTATAACCACCCATCGCATTCACACCCTCCAATAGCAACTTGACACCAGAAAGCAGCTCTAATTATGGGTCACTTCAAACGCGAGCACTTTCTATTAATACACTGGCTTTCCATGAGCTATGATTAGTTCATGGTTTAAATAGGACAGCAATGAATGATGCCCGACTCACTCCACTTTAATTGAATCCACCGACATAACTATTGAGAAGAGTCGAACTGTGAAGGAATCTTCAAACATTTCTATCGCGCCTTTTGCAATCTCAGGACAAAGCCCTTCAGCCTATGCAGTATTTCTGAAGTGTAGTCACTGTTGGAATGTAGGCAACGTCACAGCCAATTAGCGCTCAGCAAGCCCTCACAACAACAATGGGATAATGGACAGATAATTAGTATTAGCGATGTTGGTTGAGGGATAACTATTGACCGGCAGACTGGGGACAGAACTCCCCTACTCTTCACAGAATCATAGGGGCGGCGTGGTGGCACAGTGGTTAGCACTGCTGCCTCACAGCACCATGGACCCGGGTGCAATTCCGGCCTCAGGTAACTGTATGTGTGGAGTTTGCACTTTTTCCTGGTGGCTGCGTGGGTTTCCTCCTGGTGCTCCGGTTTCCTCCCACAGTCCAAAGATGTGCAGGTTAGGTGGATTGGCCGTGCTAAATTGCCCCTTAGTGTCCAAAGATGCGGTGGGGTTACGGGGATAGGGTGGGGGAGTGGGCCTAGATAGGGTGATCTTTCAGAGGGTCGGTGCAGACTTGTTGGACCAAATGGCCTCCTTTTGCACTGTAGGAATTCTAATGCCTACCGTGTAAAAGGAGGCCATTCGCCCCATCATCTCTGCACTGGCCCTTCTTCAAAATAGTGCCATCGGATCTTTTACCCACCCGAGGGGCATCCAGAGACTCAATGTATTCCTTAATCCAAAATGTGACACCATCAATTGTGCGGCACTCTCTGCGATTTGTACCGGAAGCTTCAGCCTCGATATTGTGCTCACGTCTCTGGACTGGGTCTTTAATCCCCAACCTTCTGAATCAGAGACCAGAGTGCTGCCTGCTGAGCCACGACTTACACTAGTTTATTACTCCAAAGGGAAATTAATAATTCAAAGTTTTTGTCCAATGTGTGCAGGAGGGTTTCCTGACACAGTATGTAGATAGGCCAACGAGAGGCGAGGCCATATTGGATTTGGTACTGGGTAATGAACCAGGACAGGTGTTAGATTTGGGGATAGGTGAGCACTTTGGTGGTAGTGACCACAATTCGATTACGTTTACTTTTGCGATGGAAAGGGATAGGTATATACCGCAGGGCAAGAGTTATATCTGGGGGAAAGGCAATTATGATGCGATGAGACAAGACTTAGGATGCATCGGATGGAGAGGAAAACTGCAGGGGATGGGCACAATGGAAATGTGGAGCTTGTTCAAGGAACAGCTACTGCGTGTTCTTGATAAGTATGTACCTGTCAGGCAGGGAGGAAGTGGTCGAGCGAGGGAACCGTGGTTTACGAAAGCAATCAAAACACCTGTCAAGAGGAAGAAGAAGGCTTATGTAAAGATGAGACATGAGGGTTCAGTTAGGGCACTCGAGAGTTACAAGTTAGCTAGGAAGGACCTAAAGAGAGAGCTAAGAAGAGCCAGGAGGGGACATGAGAAGTCTTTGGCAGGTAGGATCAAGGATAACCCTAAAGCTTTCTATAGATATGTCAGGAATAAAAGAATGACTGGGGTAAGTGTAGGACCAGTCAGGGACAACAGTGGGAAGTTGTGCGTGGAGTCCGAGGAGATAAGAGAGGTGCTAAATGAATATTTTTTGTCAGTATTCATACAAGAAAAAGACAATGTTGTCGAGGAGAATAATGGGATTCAGGCTACTAGACTAGATGGGCTTGAGGTTCATAAGGAGGAGGTGTTAGCAATTCTGGAAAGTGTGAAAATAGATAAGTCCCCTGGGCCGGATGGGGTTTATCCTAGGATTCTCTGGGAAGCTAGAGAAGAGATTGCTGAGCCTTTGGCTTTGATCTTTAAGTCATCTTTGTCTACAGGAATAGTGCCAGAAGACTGGAGGATAGCTAATGTGGTCCCCTTGTTCAAGAAGGGGAGTAGAGACAACCCCGGTAACTGTAGACCAGTGAGCCTTACTTCTGTTGTGGGCAAAGTCTTGGAAAGGTTTATAAGAGATAGGATGTATAATCATCTGGAAAGGAATAATTTGATTAGAGATAGTCAACAAGGTTTTGTGAAGGGTAGGTCGTGCCTCACAAACCTTATTGAGTTCTTTGAGAACGTGACTAAACAGGTGGATGAGGGTAAAGCAGTTGATGTGGTGTATATGGATTTCAGTAAAGCTTTTGATAAGGTTCCCCACGGTAGGCTACTGCAGAAAATACGGAGGCATGGGATTCAGGGTGATTTAGCAGTTTGGATCAGAAATTGGCTAGCTGGAAGAAAACAAAGGGTGGTGGTTGATGGGAAATGTTCAGACTGGAGACCAGTTACTAGTGATGTATCACAAGGATCTGTTTTGGGGCCACTGCTGTTTGTCATTTTTATAAATGACCTGGAGGAGGGTGTAGAAGGATGGGTGAGTTAATTTGCAGATGACGCTAAAGTCGGTGGAGTTGTGGACAGTGCGGAAGGATGTTACAGAGGGACATAGATAAGCTGCAGTGCTGGGTTGAGAGGTGGCAAATGGAGTTTAATGCAGAAAAGTGTGAGGTGATTGATTTTGGAAGGAATAACAGGAAGACAGAGTACTGGGCTAATGCTAAGATTCTTGGCAGTGTGGATGAGCAGAGAGATCTCGGTGTCCATGTACATAGATCCCTGAAAGTTGCCACCCAGGTTGATAGGGTTTTTAAGAAGGCGTATGGTGTGTTAGCTTTTATTGGTAGAGGGATTGAGTTTCGGAGCCATGCGGTCATGTTGCAGCTGTACAAAACTCTGGTGCGGCCGCATTTGGTGTATTGCGTGCAATTCTGGTCGCCGCATTATAGGAAGGATGTGGAAGCATTGGAAAGGGTGCAGAGGAGATTTACCAGAATGTTGCCTGGTATGGAGGGAAGATCTTATGAGGGAAGGCTGAGGGACTTGAGGCTCTTTTCGTTAGAGCGAAGAAGGTTAAGAGGTGACATAATTGAGGCATACAAGGTAATCAGAGGATTAGATAGGGTGGACAATGAGATCATTTTCCTCGGATGGTGATGTCTAGCACGAGGGGACATAGCTTTAAATTGAGGGGTGATAGATATAAGACAGATGTCAGAGGTAGGTTCTTTACTCAGAGAGTAGTAAGGGCGTGGAATGCCCTGCCTGCAACAGTAGTGGACTCGCCAACACGAAGGGCATTCAAATGGTCATTGGATAGACATATGGACGATAAGGGAATAGTGTAGATGGGCTTTAGAGTGGTTTCACAGGTCGGCACAACATCACGGGCCGAAGGGCCTGTACTGCACTGTAATGTTCTATGTTCTATGTTCTATGGTTGAATGTATATCTGTGTTGTGGATTTCAATGATTACGCGAAGATGATCCAATTTGGGTCGAAGTAAAAATAAGAAACTGGAGCAGGAGGAGCCCATTCAGATCTTCGAACCTTCCCCACCATTCAATAAGATAAAGGTTGATCTGATCTTGGCCTCAACTTCAGTTTCCTGCCTGCTCTTCAAAACCCTAACTCCCAGATAATTGAAAACTCGGCCTTGAGTATATTCAATGGTCCGGCCTCAGCAGGAGCATTTCAAAGTTTCACCATCTTCAGCGGAGAAATTTCTCCTCATCTCGGTCTTGAATGGTCTTTATACTCAAATGATGCCCCCACCCTCTCCAGTCCTGAATTCCCTCATAAGGACCAATGCCCTCTCAGGATCTGCCGTGTCAAGCTACCTCAGAATCTTCAGTAAGATCATCTATCATTCTTCTAAACTCTAATGGGTATAGATCTGCCTGCTCAATATTTCCTCACAACACATGATAAACTGCAACACCAGCATCTATCCGGCAATGTGGAAAATTTGCCCAAGTATGTCCTGTACACAAAAAGCAGGACAAATCCAAACTGGTCAACTATTGCCCCATCAGTCTATTCTCGATCACCAGTAAAGTGGGGGAAGGGGTCATGAACAGTGCTATCATATTAAGCTTGCTTAGTAATGATCTGCTCACTGACACCCGGTTCAGGTTCCAGCAGGATCACTCAGCTCCTGGCTTCATTACAGTCTTGGTTCAAACATGGACAAAAGAGCTGAACTCCCGAGGAAAGGTGAGAGTGACTGCCCTTGACATCGAGGCAGCAACTGACCGAGTGTGGCATCAAGGAGCCCCAGCATAACTGGAGTAAACGGGAATCAGGGAAAAGGCCTGTGCTGCTTGGAGTCATACCTGGCAGAAAGAAGATGGTTGTGGCGGTTGGAGATCAATCATCTCAGTTCCAGGACATCACTGCAGGAGTTCCTCAGGGAAGTCTCCTCAGCCCAGCCATCTTCAGCTGCTTCATCAATGACCTTCCTTCCATCATAAAGTCAGAAGTGGGGATATTCTCGAATGACTGCACAATGTTCAGCACCATTTGCAACTCCTCAGATACTGAAACATTCCATTTCCAAGTGCAGCAAGACCTGGACAATTTCCAGGCTTGGGCTGAAAGTGGCAAATAACATTGACGACACCACAAAAGTGCGAGGCGGTGACCATCTCCAATAAGAGAGAATCTAACCACCACCCCATGACATTCAATGGCATTACCATTGCTGAATCCCCCACAATCAACATCCTGAGGTTTACTCTTGACCAGAAACAGAACCGTGGCTGCAATAGAAGGGCAGGGGTTAGGAATCCTGCGGTGACCACCCAAACTCTGCTCACCATCGACAAGGTCCAAGTCAGGAGTGTGATGGAATACTCTCTGATGCCTGGGTGAGTGCAGCTCCATCAACACTCAAGATGCTCAACACCATCCAGGACAAAGCAGCCCACTTGATTGGCACCCCTTCCATAAAAAACATTCACTCGCTCCACCACCGACGAACAGTGGCAGCTGTGTGTACCAACTACAAGATGCACTGCAAGAACTCACCAAGGTTCCTTAGGCAGTACCTTCTAAACCCACGACCATCCAGAAGGACAAGGACAGCAGACACATGGGGACACCATCACCTGGAAGTCCCCCTCCAATGCACTCAACATCCTGACGTGAAAATATAGCGCCTGTCCTTCACTGACGCAGTGTCAAAGTACTCCCTCCCTCCCTACAGTGTACCTACACCACATGCACAGCAGAGATTCAAGAGGCAGCTCGCGACCACCTTCTGTGGGGCAATTGTGGGCCAGCAATAAATGCTGGCAAAGCCAGCGACGCTCACATCGGGGAAAAAACGGAATTAAAAAATGCTCCACTGATCGCAGGAATCAGTCGTGGCCCCAGGGCATTGCATTTCCATTTCCTTGATGTTAACCGTCTTTCCCAGTGAAAACTGACTCACCCTGGAGATTAAGTTCTGACTTTGACCTCTGGTACGGAGGTCCAAACACGTGAATGAAAGACTCCTCTGGAGGTGTTTGAGTCGGCTCAATCTAGTGTCCATAAATCCACAACAGAAAGCTAGTGCTAACGTAACAGAGTTGGGGAAGTTTAAACAGAGAGACCACTAGATGTGAGAAATAGTAGTTAGCACTGCAGCCACACAACACCAGGGATCCGTGTTCAATTTGGACCTTGGGTGACTGTGTGGTGTTTGCACATCCTCGCCGTGTCTGCATGGGTTTCCGAGAACCATGCAATATAAACATAAAATTCCTACAGTGCAGACGGAGGACATTCAGCCCATCTAGTCTGCTGGACAAACCCCCTGAACGAGAACCCTACTTAGGTCCACTCCTTTGCTCTATCTACGGAACCTAACCTGTCCAACCCTGGACACTAATGGGCTACTTAACTTGGCCAATCCACCTAACCTGCACATCTTTGGACTGTGGGAGGAAACCAGAGCACCCGGAGAAAACCGGCGCAGACACAGGGAGACCTCCACATAGTTACCCAAGGCCGTAATTGAACCCGGGTCCCTGGCGCTGAGGCAGCAGTGCTAACCACTGTTCCACCGCCGAATCCTCTGGGTGCTCAGGTTTCCTCCCACAGTCCAAAGATGTGCAGATTAGGTAGATTAGCCTTGCTAAATTATCGCTTAGTGTCCAAAGGTTAGGTAGGGTTACCTTTAATCATAAAGAAAACCTTAAAAACTACTTTATAAGAATCAACAACAACAGTAATGTCTGTATAAAAGAGGAAAAGAAACTGTTAAATTTCCCCGGCTTGGGTCACTGTCTGTGTGGAGTCTGCACGTTCCCCCTTGTCTGCGGGGGATTCCTCTGGGTGCTCTGACTTCCACCGCACCGTCCCGAAAAATGTGCTGTTAGGTAATTTCGACATTCTGAATTCTCCCTCTGTGTACTTGAACAGGCGCCAGAATGTGGCGACTAGGGGCTTTTCACAGAAACTTCATTGCAGTGTTAATGTAAGCCTACTCGTGGCAATAAAGATTACTCAGCGGCTTAAACAATACTTCTACACACCTTTAAAACACTTGTTAAAATAGTTGCCTGTTCTCTTCAATGTTGTTCAAATGCCTGCCCTCAATGGGCATTCCCAAGCTGGCCCCGTCATAAGGGGGTGAGGCTGCACTCCTCCTACGCTGTGTTGGAGCGTGCGCAGGGAAAGGTTGGACGCATCATCCGAGCGCAGGTAAGCGCGCCGTATTCTCTAAAATCAGTGGCCTGTGGCTTCCCGCCACTAGCCATATACGTTCTTGATAGAGCTCTTTAAGGGTTATGAAGGAATTTGATAGGATTGACACAGAAAAGATGTTTCCACTTGCAGGGAAGACCAGAACTAGGGGGCCATAAATATAAGAGAGTCACTAACAGATCCAATAGGGATCTCAGAAGAAACTTCTCTACCCAGGGAGTGTTTTGAATGTGTCACTTGTTACCACATGGTGCATTAAAGGAAGGATGCATGAAGACATGAAGGAGAAAGGAATCTGCTGATAGGTTGAGATGAAGATGAGTGGTAGGTGACTGATGTGGAGCAAATGCGCTAGCATGGACCTGTTGGGCCGAACAGCCTGGTTCTGCACTGTATGTGTTTTGTAACTCTGAGTAAGACCCACCTGCTGGACTTGGTGCTGAATATTTCAACAGGATATGCGCATCCCTCACTTGAATCAACATATCATTTTTATCTACAATAACATATTGGGCAGCAGTCAACTAAATCAAAGTTCCTGGGCGCGATTCTCCACTCCCACGCTGGTTGGGAGAATCGCCTGGGCCGCCAAAATTTCCGGGGACGCCGGTCCGACGCCCTCCCGCGATTCTCCCAAGCGGCGGGAACGGCCCGGTCGAGTTTCGCGGGCCGTAGGCCGGAGAATCGCCGGAGACACCGAAAATGGCGATTCTCCGGCACCCCCGCTATTCTGAGGCCCGGATGGGCCGAGTGGCCAGGCCAAAACGGCGGGTTCCCCCCGGCGCCCTCCACACCTGGTCGCTGCAGTCGTGAGCGGTGCGTGAACGCTGGGGGGGGGGCAGCCTGCGGGGGGGGGCGAGGGGGAATCCTGCACCGGGCTTTACCTGAAATGTGGGGTGGCCCGCGATCGGTGCCCACCGATCGTCGGGCCGTCCTCTCTGAAGGAGGACCTCCTTCCTTCCGCGGCCCCGCAAGATCCGTCCCCCATCTTCTTGCGGGGCGGACTTAGAGAGGACGGCAACCACGCATGCGCGTCATCTATGCGGCGCCGCTTTTACGCGGGCGACAAGGCCTGGCGCGTGTAGATGACGCGGCCCCGATCCTGGCCCATTGTCAGGGCCTGAATCGGTCGGGACCGGGGCCGTTCCGTGCCGTCGTGAACCTCGACGGCGTTCACAACGGCGCGGCCACTTCGGCGTGGGAGTGGAGAATCCCGCCCCCTATTCTTGGTTCCTAGGAGACAGGGAGTGTCAGAGCAAGAGTTGCTACTCAATGGTAACTTGAAACTAAATTAAATAAATTGACAGAAGAAAGGTTGCAGCCATCAGAGTTTGTATCAGAGCAGTGGTGTGTTGAAGGGGTTGTGGGTTAATGATATTTTGGTTCTGACTGTGCCTGCCTGGGTCTCTCTGTGGGAGAACCTACTTCTTAACAAGAGCTCCTATCCCAGCTGTCACATCATTAAGCAGCAGAAGGCAGAGATGAAAGAACAGCCAGTGGTGGAAAACATTAACAAGCTTTTCAGAATGGAAACCGCCAAGGCAGTGAAATCAGTGCTCACTGTGATATTCAACTGTTCTGTGGTTAGCTCTGGCCGGGATTCGCCGATCTCACCCGCCCCGCCACCGCTGTCAACGAGAGCGGAGAATTTGGCGCTCAGCCAGAACTCCATTTACTGCATCGGGACCGGAGAATCCCTGCGCGAGCGGGGTGGGAGAATCCGGCCTCGTTATGAGTCCGTTTGCAATTGATGCTCACTGTGCTTGATTAGTTAAGCCTGGGTGTGGGCTGAGAGCAAAGTAAACAAAGCTGCAGGCAGAAAGAGCTGGAAGCATGGAGCAGACATTTTAAAGCACTGAACAGAAGGTGCAGGGTGCTAGATTTTTGTTCGGCAGGTACGTTAGTTATAAAATCAAAATGAGTAAATGGAGTTAAGATACAGATCAGTCATGGTCTAATTGAAGGGAGGAAAGGTACAATGGGCTGATTGTGCATAGAAACTAGTGTCATCTCTGCGTTGATCCGGGATATGTACAATTTTTAACACTCGTTTGTGCAGGGTTTGGGATCTTGAATAACGCTTTGACTCCATGAATTGGAGGTGAGTGTTTTAAAATGTGAAATAATAAATTTATTCATTGGAACTCTCCCTCCTCTGCGAGGTTCTCTCTACCCGATGTGTAGCTGAGCGCTATGGAGTAGGATCAATCCCAGGTTCAGGAAGAATCATGATCCCTACTCCTCTGCATTGCTACGATCCTACTGGACAGTATACCAGAGTTACATATCCAACAGTGACATCCCTATATCCGTTAAAGGCTGATGTTAGGAAGCATTTCTTCACGCATAGGGTCAGAGGAATCCGGAACTCTCTTTTCCAAGTGATTGTATGGCCGGAGTAAATTGAAAATGGGAAAGGTGGAGGTTGCTAGATTTTTGTTCGGCACGTTAGTTATAAAATCAAAGTGAGTAGATGGAGTTAAGATACAGATCAGTCATGGTCTAATTGGATGGCTGAAAGGGGAAAGGTACAAGGGGTTGATTGTCCTCCTCCTGTTCTGTTTCCGGACTAGGCAGGGAACGGCCAGCCGTTCACACGCTGAACCTTCTGTATTGTGTTGACAGGTATTCAGGCAGTGGTGCAGCGGGCAGCCGTTCGCTGACGTCCTGAGCACGCCATGCCATAGGCCAGGCTCGATTTACTTTGAATTGCACCCCCCTCCCCCCAACACTCCCCAAAATGACTGATCCCTTTCCAGTGAAGGCCCTTCAGTTATAATAGAGCTCTTGTCCTCCAGGTCTCGCATAAATAGCTCAGTGTTGGCGGCTTTGGCTGAAGGTTGGGTGTTGCGTTCATGCGCGATGTGACCTTTATGCAGGTTTGCAGGTGCACATAACACCTGAGAGCAGAGCTGAGGTGACCTATGATGCAGAGCAGACGGTGCAAGATATGGCTGAGTCTCTCTCTGTGCATCTAATAGTCACAGACAAGCCTTTATATCAACAAAAAGCCTGGTGCGCACTTGCCAATTTTATGGATTCCGTCCCTTCCTTCTCTCTTTGTTTCCTGTTTCTTCCCCTGCGAGGCACTTCGGCAAATGTCAATGACTGAGCCTCAGAGAGTTTCTTCCCATGAACGAACAGAACAGTGTGGCTAAAACAAGAGTCCCTGTGGCCAGGGGTTTCTATTGTACTGCACTCCTCTGACCCCCTTACTGTACAGTAAGAAGTCTTACAACACCAGGTTAAAGTCCAACAGGTTTGTTTCGAATCGCTAGCTTTCGGAGCGCTGCTCCTTCCTGAGGTTTCAGCTGAGGAAGGAGCAGTGCTCCGAAAGCTAGTGATTTGAATCAAACCTGTCGGACTTTAACCTGGTGTTGCAAGACTTCTTACTATGCTCACCCCAGTCCAACGCCGGCATCTCCACATCATCCCTTACTGTAGGCAAACATCCCGAGGCCATTCACAGAAACAATCTGACAAAACAAATTTGAAACCAAGCCAATGGAGATACTAGACGGGGTGGCAAGAAGCTTTGTCAAAGGGGTAGGCTGTAAGGAAGTTGAGGGAGGTCATTTCCGGGCCCAGGCAGCTTCAATTAGACATTGAGCTCCTGTCTGCCTGGTCTATTGCAAACATCTCAGTGTTGGCTGATTTGGAGCCAAGGGCGTAGACGATGGGCCAGAGATCATACTTGGAGGAATGTGGAATTCTCAGAGGTGTAGCGCTCGTCATGATATTCAGGTAAACATCATAGCACAAACATACATACATACTGATGGACAGATCAACGGACCAATCAACACACACACAACACCACAGCCAATCACAGGCAAGAGCATACACAGTACAAAACAGGGAACACGACACTTCCTGGCGATTCCAGCAGGAGACAGCTCAGGGCACAGAGCTCATAGCAAGCCACTCAGACATCCACCATGTGCTGAGTGCCACCACAAGATAGTATTAGGAATAGGTCCACAGATTCTAGGGTTATGATCGAACCTCAGTAACCAGTTTACCACTGTAAATAAATGTTAGTAATAAAACTGAGTTGTACCATTCGCAACCGTGTTGGTTCGTCTGTGTAGCAGAGTACCCAACACATCAGCGCTGAAGGACGTTACAGAGATAAGGAGGCACAAAGCAATGGATGGATTTGAAAACGAGGATGAGAATCTAAATTGGAGGCAATGATGAACAGAGGTCACTACAGACCAGTGGACGCAGGGGTGATGGACGAGCAAATGGGGATTCATAAATTCACAGGCAGGGGAATCGCGCAAGAGGGGAGACCAGCAAGGATAACATTAGAATAGCATTCGAGGTAACAATTAGCTGGCTGAGAGTTCAGCAGCAGATGGCGTCACGGGCAGCGCGGTGGTTAGCACAACTGCAATACAACGCGGGGACCCGGGGTCAACTCCGGACTTGGGTGACTGCTTGTGTGGAGTTTGCAGGTTCTCCCCGTGTCTGCGTGGGTTTCCTCCGGGTGCTCCGGTTTCCTCCCGCAGTCCAAAGACGTGCAGGTGAGGTGGATTGGCCGTGATAAATTGCCCTTAGTGACAAAAAAGTTGGGAGGGGTTATTGGTTACGGGGATAGGGTGGAAGTGAGGGTTTAAGTGGGCCGGTGCAGACTCGATGGGCCGAATGGCCTCCTTCTGCACTGTATGTTCTATGTTAGGAATTCCGTGACCTGGGGCAGGGGCAGTGTTGTCAACGTTATGGAAGTGAGCAGCCCAAGTGGTGGTTCAGATTTGTGGTTGGAAGTTCATCTCCGAGTCAAACACAAGGCACCAACGTCAGGCAAGGTGGAGGCCTTTTGAAACAGCGTTGGGCATTTTTAAGTTCTTTTGATACAGAAATTCTTCCATATTACTTGTGATCACGGATTAATTTCAGTATTGAAAATGCAACTTGAACCAATGGATCAGTCGCTTCTGAGCGTAGCTCTGGAACAAAAGTGTGCGGGAGAGAGTCCGGAAGTTCACCCTAGGGGCGGGAGCGACACGCTTTGAGAAACACCTACACAGGTTGAGAGTCTTCTGCTTCCTAAAAGGCAATAGCCCAAATTTTGCAGTGAGAATAATAGTGAGGCTGTCAGCACTCCCCATCCCCATGAAGTAAATCACCGACAGCAAAACCACATGTGCAGTTAAACACGGTGTGGTAATATAATCAGGGCCTACCTTTAAGGCCGATTAAATTGGATATCCTAAATGAAAGAAGTGGGCACTTTAAATTAAAATCACAGTCCGCTCCAACAAGAAGCCTGAAGAATCCGAATATCCAAATCAACAGACCTCAGACGGGCTAATTATCGCCCCTACTTGAGAAGCATTGGCCTATTGTCCACAGTTCCTGATAACCCATCGAGCAATCATCGTTCCTCCTGGGGCGGGCTCAGGTGCCCTGTCAAGAGGTCATCAACCAGACCATTGGGTGCTGAGACCCCGCCTCCTGAGACTCTATTGGCCGAGAGGCGACCGAGAGCAGACCAGACCAGGAAGGAAGCAAGCAAGGAAGAAACAGCCAGCGAGAAGCACCTTCACAAGGAGGAACTCAGGGATCGGACCTACAGCATACCAAAGGGGCTGGTTTAGCACAGTGGGATAAATAGCTGGCTTTTCAAGCAGACTAAGGCAGGCCCGCAGAGCGGGTTCAATTCCCGGACCGGCCTCCCTGAACAGGCGCCGGAATGTGGCAACTAGGAGCTTTTCACAGCAACTTCATTTGAAGCCTACTTGTGACAATAAGTGATTTTCATTTTCATTTCATTTCAAGCCAGCTTTACGGGTAATATAGTCGAATCCTGGGTTTTCTTGTACATATAATGGGTAATTTACGGGTCAACTATATTTAATAAAGTGTGTTGCACTATATCTCTGGTAAGCACTGTTGCTTCACAGTTCCAGGGCCCCAAGTTCGATTCCCGGCTTGGGTCACTGTCTGTGTGGAGTCTACACGTTCTCCCCGTGCCTGTGTGGGTTTCCTCCGGGTGCTCCGGTTTCCTCCCACAAGTCCCGAAAGACGTGCTGTTCGGTAATTTAGACATTCTGAATTCTCCCTCTGTGTGCCCGAATAGGCGCCGGATTGTGGCGACGAGGGGCTTTTCACAGTAACTTCATTGCAGTGTTAATGTAAGCCTACTTGTGACAATAATAAAGATTATTATTATTAGATCTGTGTCCGTACTTTTTTCTCCTTATAAATAGAGACACCTGAGTAAACTTTGATTAAGGAGCTGGTTGAAGTGGCTGAATTGGACAGATGCAACAATGGGGATTGGAGGCTTCTGCCTGAGTTCCCTTACCCCCCACACAAGCTGCACCACACCGGGACCTCAATGAGAGATGCAGCATTAAAACACACGTACGAGTGTGAATCACACACAAAACGCCCACCAGGCAGAATTAGAGCCAGTGAATTGGGGTGAAAGTGAATTTTAAATCTTAATGTTGCCACCCACCAGTCTGGCCCTGAAAGTTTAATCGCAAGCCTCATTCCTTCTGAATGCAATTGCTATCGGCGGATTTACTTGAAAAAAAATTGTTGACTTTCATCTTTCTCCCTCTCTCTCTTGTAATCCTGTTGTTCTTTCACTCTCATTTCCCCCTAATTCTGCTCCCATGGCTAATGGTCTTATGAAGCCCCAGCAGAGGGTGCAGTTTCAAAATAGTTCTCTTATCGATTTTTAGAGGGATCTGTGAGGGGAAAGAATGGTAAGCATCGACCCTCAGAAGGGGATTTTGCAAGAAGAATTTTAGATAGTTAATGGGATTGAAATGGCAGACCGGGAGCAATGATTTCTCCAAGACCAGGGGATACAAACAGAGACTGCAAATAGCAAAGAAAAACTCTGTTGAAGGAGTCGCGGGTTTGACAAAGAAACTTGCAACATTGGACTGCGGTGAAAAGAATCTTACCCTGCTGCTCTGAGATTTGTTAAGCCTTCCATTTAATCAGGTGCCTGCCTGGCTTTGTCAAAAACAGCACGGGGTAATGTCCCTGGATAGTAATCCAGAGGCCCAGGCTAACGCTAACATCACAAGTTCAAATCTCATCCCGGCAGCTGGGGAATTGAAATTCAATTAATAAATCTGGAATCGAAAGCTGGTCTCAGTGACAGCGACCATGAAACCATCACTGATTATCAGAAAACCCACTGGATTCAAGAATGCTCCTTAGGGAAGGAAATCTGCCACCCTTACCCGGTATGGCCTACCTGTGAGCTCAGACTCACGGCGTCGTGGTTGAGGCATAACCTTCCCCCTGAAATGACTGAGCAAGCCACTTAGGTCAAGAGCAATTAGGGATACCCTTGGCGGCACAGTGGTTAGCACTGCTACCTCACAGCTCCAGGGACCCGGGTTCGATTCCGGCCTGGGGTGGCTTTCTGCATCGAGTCTGCACCGGCTCTTGGAAAGAGCACCCTACCCAAGCCCACACCTCCACCCTATCCCCATAACCCAGTAACCCCACCCAACACTGAGGGCAATTTTGGACACTAAGGGCAATTTAGCATGACCAATCCACCTGACCCGCACATCTTTGGACTGTGGGAGGAAACCGGAGCACCCGGAGAAAACCCACGCACACACGGGGAGAACGTGCAGACTCCGCACAGTGACCCAAGCCGGGAATCGAACCTGGGACCTTGGAGCTGTGAAGCAATTGTGCTAATCACTATGCTACCGTGTGTGCGTGGGTTTCCTCCGGGTGCTCCGGTTTCCTCCCACAGTCCAAAGATGTGCTGGTTAGGCGGATTGGCCTTGATCAATGCGCTGGGCTACGAGGACGGGGTGGGGGAGTGGGCCCAGGGTACGGTGCTCTTTCAGAGAGTCGGTACAGACTCGGTGAGCCAAATGGCCTCCTTTGCACTGTAGGGATTCGATGGATGGGCAACAAGTATGGGACAGCGATGCCCACAGCCCAAAGAATAGGCTTGAGGGCTAAGTGTCCCACTTGGGTTCCTCTGTTCCTACATGCACATCTTGAGCTTGGCTCAAGTCAAATCCAGAATGAAAGAATTTCTTTGTCAGTTATATGGGTGATGAGAATTGGATCTTGTTTTGATTCCCAGTGAGAAGGAGATTGAAGTCAATGGGAAGAATATAGAGTGGTTCGTACCACATAACATGAAGAGGAATGAAGAATGTTTGTTAGTCTGAGCTCAGCATTCCTCAGGGGCCGGCAGGCTGAATTCCCATGCCACTCCAGATCCTGCCTGAAGGGTCTTCCTTGCAACTTCAGCCCCCCCCCCCCACCCCCTCCACCCCCCCACCCCCCCCTCGGGATTTATACTTACTGAGGGCTGGGCTAGAGGATTGCGGAGGAGCACTGTTCTGGGAGAAGGGGACGGAGGTGGCGAGGGAGGAGGAGGGGCAAGGGAGCGAGGGAAGGAGAAAGAGGGAGACACAGACAGCAGCGAGAGGCGGAAGAGCATAGGGGCAAGGGAGAGGAAGAGAGCAATCCCACGAGCTAGAAAAGGTTGGTGACGGGGCAGAAGACATGGCCGATGTTGTTTGCTTTAAGCAGGTCTGAAGGGACCGAGTGAAAGGTTCGCTTCCCGATACAGAGGGGACAGGGGCAAAAGGCCTGGGAGATGCTGTTACAGAGACACTGATCAATAAAGAATGGGTCAGCGAGAGAATATCACAAACATCACATGCTCAAAATGCAATATCATCAGCTGCGTCAGACAGAGAGCATTACTAACCCGCAGAATTTATTCATTGTATTTTACAGCACAGGACCACAGCACATGCTGATTACATGATACAAATAGAGAAACATGCAGCTTTAACTGTGACCGACAAACACAGAGATTATATTAGTCATCTTAATATTACAGACAATCTTGACAGTAAGTTATTGGGCAATATGCACATTCATTCTGCACAATTTTAACAGAGATGTTAAGTTCAGCGTCTTTCAAATTCGAGGGGTCTGGGCCGGTTAAATAGGGAAAAACCGATCCCCCTCGGGAACGAGAGGGCATAGATTTAAAGCAATTGGTAAAAGAAATGAACGTGTTATGAGTAAAAGTTTTTTCACGCAGTGAGTGGATATGTTCAGAAAGCACTGGCAGTGTGGTAGAGGCAGGTTCAATTAAAGTCCTCAAAATGGAACTAGGCTGCTATTTGAAAAGTGAGAACATGCATGGTCATGGGGAGAAGGTGGGAGAATGGCACTCTGGTGAGTTGCTCCTTCGGAGAGCCAGTACAAAGACGGTGGGCCGAATGGCCTCCTTCAGAGCTGTAACAGTTCTGTGATACATTAAAGTGTCAGTGTGCTAACAGTGTCCATGCTAATTCACAGCATTGTGTGACGGACAGAGCACTTAAACCCAGGTTTAAGATTTGCAAGGAGCATTTTGCACTTTTGAGTTAATACAACTTCTAATCTGACATAAGAGGACTTTTCACATCCATCAGCCTGAACCATTTTTCAAATACATTCTCAGGGTGTTGGCATTACAAGATCCATTCCTAATTGCCATCAAGATGATCTGCCTTCTTGAACCGCTGCAATCCATGTGACGTATGTCCACCCACAGTGCTGTCAGGGAGGGAGTCCCAGGATTTTGACCCAGCGACAATGAAGGAACAGCGATACATTCCCAAGTCAGGATGGTGAGTGACTTGGATGGGAACCCAATGTTCCCAGGTATCTGCTGCGCTCGTCTTTCTAGATAGTAGTGGTCGTGGATTTGAAAGGTGCTGTCGAAGGAGCCTTGGTGAGTTGCTGCAGTGCATCTTGTAGATGGTACACACGGCTGCCACTGTGCGTCAGTGGTGGAGGGAGTGAATGTTTAAAATGGTGGATGGGGTTCCAATCAAGCGGGGCTGCTTTGTCCTGGATGGTTTTGAGCTTCTCCAGTGCTGTTGGAGCTTCACTCATCCAGGCAAGTGGAGCGTATTCCATCACACCCCTGGTTTGTGCCTTGTAGATGGTGGACAGGCTTTGGAGGTTACAAGTTGACTTGTGTAATCAGCACAGTATTTATATCGACAGTCTGGTTAAATTTCTGGTACAGGGTGTCACCCCGGGGATGTATATGGAGGGGATACAACATTGGCAACGCTGTTGAATATCAAAACTCTTTTGGCACGTGTCAACAAAGAACAGCCCATTCAAATACTACGGCTTTGTGCCAACAGGGCCGGCATTCAGCATCTCACTCACTCTTGACTCATGCCAGAAAAACTGAGTGCTGGCCAGCTCTTCAACCACAGAAGTTGGCATCAAAGTTGAGGTTGATCTTACCCTCACCTGGTAACAAAGCCATAGATGAGGGACTGACCATTGGGGAGCTACTAATCAGTCCGAATAGCCTTCACACTGAACAACACACTTAGCAAACAAAACTATCGGAGCTGAAGTTAAGATATGATTGATATTTGATAATGTCATAGCTTTCCGGGACACACCAGGTATATTAAATGGAAGACATTCTGACCAACCTTGCTCTTCACTATCCATAGAGAAATACTCCCGATGAAGGCCACTGATTGCTGCCACTTAAGAGAGACTCTTAACTCTCTCTTAGCCTATAATAACTGACCAATCATATGTAAATAAGGCAGCGACTAAGCCACAACAGCTTTACACTTATATAGGGCCTTTAAGATGGAAAAACATGGCAGGGTGCTTCACGGGAACGGTGGGCAAAGGGATATCGAACCAGATAGAGATATTAAGACAAATATTTGGTCCAAGAGGTAGGTTTTAAGAACCATTTGAGGAAAAGAGAGCTGTCGGGAGGCAGAGCGGTTTAGGGAGGGAATCCAGAATACAAGGTTGAAGGCACTGCCGTCAGTGGTGGAGTGATGGAAATCTGGAATCACCAAAGTGGCACAGATCCAGTGGTGGTGGGGGGGTGGGGGGGGGGGGGGGTGGGGGGGGGGGTGGAGGGGGGGAGAAGTGAGGTTACGGAAGGATGGGACCCCTCATCTTGAAATGAAATGAAAATCGCTTATTGTCACAAGTAGGCTTCAATGAAGATACTGTGAAAAGCCCCTAGTCGCCACATTCCGGCGCCTGTTCGGGGAGGCTGGTACGGGAATTGAACCGTGCTGCTGGCCTGCCTTGGTCTGCTTTAAAAAAGCCAGCTATTTAGCCCAGTGTGCTAAACCAGCCCCTCTTCAAATAGCTGAGGTTGGTCAAACGGCTTTGGAGGACCACAGATTTTCACTCCAGGCCAGGCTAGCAACTCCGTTCATAGGCTTTCGGACAGGAGTTTTTAATCTTTAATTTAAGAGAGGAATTCCAATCGCAGGTTGATTCAGGGTCACCCAGTTTGTTGCTGAGGGTGGGCTACACTGCCAGCAGTACCACCTGCTGGATGAGGCGTTAAGCCAAGACACCATCTGCCTCCTGGGTTGCCCTTTGGAAGTGGCATCCTGGGCCAATCTTCCACTCTCAACAACCATTACAAATGTGAAGATGCAAAATACTTTGTTGGTTGTAAAGAATCCAGAGGCTGTAAGGCGCGATATAAATGCAGCTCTTGGTTTAGCATGCTGATAATTTTGTATGGATTATTTTCATCAGTCACTCACTTCTATCCTTTATGACCTCTGTTCCACCAAGAGATCCTTCTCTTGATGTCTGGGCAACATTGTTAAAACACAATCACCGGAAAACCATACATAGCCAATGTGGACTAAACATGGATCATGACCACACTTCGCCAGCTTCTTACACCAACTCTTCCCCCTCAGAAGGCCAACAGTCTCGACTGGGCTTTGATGTTTCAATTTAAGACAATCCGCAGCATGGTCAGGTTAGTTAATTCTTTCTCCCCGCCTCCCATGGCACAGTGGTTAGCACTACTGCTTCACGGTGCCAGGGTCCCGGGTTCAATTCCGTCCTTGGGTGACTGTGCGGAGTCTGCACGTTCTCCCCGTCTCTGCGTGGGTTTCCTCCGGGTGCTCCGGTTTCCTCCCACAGTCCCAAGATGTGCAGGTTAGGTGGATTGGCCGCGCTAAATTGGCCTTAGTGTCCAAGGACATTGGGTGGGGTTACGGGGATAGGGCGGGAGGAGTGGGCCGAGGCGGGGTGCTTTTCCAGAGGGTCGGTGCAGACTCGATGGGCCGAATGGCCTCCTACTGCACTGTAGGGATTCTATGTTCATGTAGTACCCAGGAGACTAGTCCCAGAGGCTCTCAGGCAATGCTGCTGTGTTGTCCCAGGAATTCCATTGACGGAGAGAAGCTGCGATTGTTGCAACATCCTGGGTGGCATCATTGGGCTGTTCAACTGCTGATTGGAGGGGGGGGGTGGTTTGGGAGGGGCGGGGGGTGTCAGAAATGGAGGAAAACTGCTGTGGAGCACATTGAGATCAGCAGTCAGGGAGATCCAGTTATTGTTCCTTAATGTTATTGACATTGCAAACATTCTGAATACGCAGTAACCTCCAGCATTGTGTTCAGGGTCAAACAAAAGTCTCTTCTTCAACAGGACACTGTGGATGATCTTGGCTCACTTGCCTGGTGCCCTCTTCTCTTCTGGCAAAAACCCTCGGCAGACGGCGGGAGGCAGGGCTCATATGATACAGAAATGGTGTCAAATGTAATAAACTCGTTATTGCACGAGAATTGTTTTTGTTATTGTTTTGGGAAGAGGGAACCGAGCTCGGGTCTAGTGAAGGCCGTCCCGCCGTCCAACGTCAACCCCTGCTGCAGCTGCTGGTGCTGCTCCCACTGCTGCTGCTGCCGCTGCCGCTGCTGCACCGGTCTTCGTAGATCGCAATCTCAATCTGGAGACAAGTAGGGTGAAGGAAAGCGGGACCACAATGGAGGGTCGAGGACAGCTCGAGGCAGCTGCCAATGGCCACGTGGAAGCCTTGGCTTTTGATGCGCAATCAATTACACTCAAGACGAAGTGATTTCATAACTGAAGGCTTTAATCTACTAGAACCTTTTCCCCAGCAGCTTCGGTACAGAAAGTGAAGGCTGCTGGGACGGCACCATCTCTTATACTCCGCCTTCAGGGCGGAGCTATGTAATACAGCCAATAGTAGACTCCTGGGTCTAACCAATGGTCATCAGCCTCTCAGGTTCTGCAATACATGGTGCTAGCACAGCTTTATTAGTGATTATGGGGCAGCACAGTAGTACAAGTGGATAGCACTGTGGCTTCACAGCGCCAGGGTCCCAGGTTCGATTCCCGGCTTGGGTCGCTGGCTGTGCGGAGTCGGCACGTTCTCCCCGTGTGTGCGTGGGTTTCCTCCGGCTGCTCCGGTTTCCTCCCACAGTCCAAAGACGGGCAGGTCAGGTGGATTGGCCGCGCTAAATTGCCCTTAAGTGTCCAAAAAGGTTAGGAGGGGTTATTGGGTTACGGGGATAGGGTGGAAGTGAGGGTTTAAGTGGGTCGGTGCAGACTCGATGGGCCGAATGGCCTCCTTCTGCACTTAAGTTCTATGTTCTGTGAAGAGGAGCAGGTTACAAAAGCAAGGAAATCACGTTAAGCCTTTATTAGGCTCAGGAGTAAAGGGAACCGGATAAATATCTCTTCCATGGGCGGCACGGCTGCCTCACAGCGCCAGGGACCTGCGTTCAATTCCAGCCTCGGGTGACTGTGTGGAATTTGCATTTTCACCCCGTATCTGCGTGGGTTTCCTCCGGGTGCTCCGGTTTCCTCCCACAGTCCCAAAATGGTTTTTAAAGGTTCGCTCACGGGATGTGGGCGTCGCGGGCTGTGCCAGCATTTATTGCCCAACCCTAATTGCTCTTGCAGGGACAGTTAAGAGTCAACCACATTGCTGTGGGTCTGGAGTCACATGTAGGCCAGACCAGGTAAGGACGGCAGATTTCTTTCCCTAAAGGACATTAGTGAACCAGATGGGGTTTTTCCAACAATCAGCAATGGTTTCATGGTCAACATTTAATTCCAGATATTTTATTGAGTTTAAATTCCTGAGTGGGATTCGAACCCGGCTCCCCAGGTCATTATCCTGGGTCTCTGGATAACTAGTCCAGCGACAATGCCGCTATGCCACCGCCTCCACATGTGCTCAGTTCAAGGGCAATTAACGATCAGCCAGCAACACTCGCATCCCATGACGGTATACAATAAAACCTCAACAACTCTCTAATTCTCTGCCAACCACCGGACCCCACCCCACCCCAACACCCCCACAGTTATCACTTTGGGATCACATGAGCTTTGAGGCACTAAAATGGGGTCACATCGGACAATCAGTTTGGGAAGCACTGGGTTAGATGCAGTACAATGGACCACAAACAGCGGCATTGATCGGTTGAGCTGAACCTTAAACACAATCTATCGATCCACATTCCCGTCTGCTTTGGCCGCATCAGGAGTCGAATTTGCCCCACCCACCGATCAAACGCGAAATAAATCTCTGAAAGGATACGACTCGCAGCCCCCGTTCGATGGGATCTGTGACCAACAATCCTCGGGGGGCATAGATTTTCTCATTCTGTTCTTGAATGTATTTAGAAATCTTCTTCAGAACCTAGGGGAAAGAAAACACATAACAAAGAAGCAAGTGCACAGTAGCTCCGGCTGCACTAGTGCAGTGGTCACTGAACCCGTCAGGAGGTAACAGGGGTCCACAGTGGCAATTAAAAGTACAGTCAACCCACAGGCCTGTACGTAGGACACAACCTCAGGCAATGCAAGAAAACATTCTTTGTATAATATATGTGGTGATCCGGGACGCGCTGCCTGGCAACAGTCTCAATAACAGCTTCCAAATTCGAATTGGATAAATATTTGAAGAGCAAACATTTGCAGGGTTGTAGGGGAAGTGGAACTGATTGTTGGCTCTTCGAAAGAGCTGGCGGATGAACAACATTTTTTTTTTTTTGGAACGTGGGCAATGTGGGTCGGAGGGGAGAGGCTGCAATAGGCAGCTGGCACAGTTAGAAGGATGAAGTGGAAATGAACCAAGTGCTTTCTTCATCCATGACCACCTTCTGAGCACTGGACCCTTCACAGGTTTGTCCTTTCCCGTCAACCTGCAAAGCTTTCAAAACTCAAGCTCAAAGAGTTGGTTTTAAAAGGTTTGGTGCCACCCAACCACGGAGACTTGATTTATCGCGACTCCTAATTTCCACTCCCTCACGTTCCTTTTCTTGGTAAGTTTGATGTGAGCCAAATCTCTGCCATCTGTCTCTTAACCTGAAGCCATGTTCAAACCACCCCTTACCCACCCCCATGCCCTAACCATTCCACCCACCATCTCCTCCAGCTCTCAATCCTCCGCGTTATCTGTTCTCCTCTAATTCTGTCCTCTTGAGCAACTCCACGACTGATGGTTGTGCCTTCAGCTGCCCTGACCTTCTCCGCCTCTCTGACTTTGTCTTCTTCCTTTACTATGCTGCCTAAAAACCTACCTCTTTGACCAGATGTTTGGCCAGATGTTTGGCCAGATGACCAACTCGCTCCTTCTGAGGCTCTGTGCTATATTTAGTTTTATAGCTCTCCTACAAAGCATCTTGGGGTGTTTTATTACATTAAAGGTGCTACACAAATAGAAGATGCGGTTCATAGAATCATAGAATTTACAGTGCAGAAGGAGGCCATTCGGCCCACCGAAAGAGCACCCTACCCAAGCCCACACCTCCACCCTGTCCCCGTAACCCAGTAACCCCTCCCAACCTTTTTGGACACTAAGGGCAATTTAGCATGGCCAATCCACCTAACCTGCACATCCCTGTTATTAGGGATGTTTGGGGTTTTGGTCCTTCACTCGGGGCTCCCAAGAGATGTGTGTCGCCCACGACACAGAACAAAAAGAGGTGTGGTCCATTTCTAACACACTAATTATCATTTGGCATTGATTGCTACAGCAATCATCCATCATTGGCTACACAGAGGTTATCGTCCAGGAAAATATCATGACAACTCGGTTGCTGAACAGGTGTGATTTTGACAACAAAAGTGTTGGAAAGAGGAAAGATAAAATTATGATTTTTTCTCGGAGACCAGACCAATGTATGCAGCACCGCGGACATTTCGAAAAGATAAATGTTATGTTTCAATACTTCATCTGACCCCCACCCCCGCAAACCCCACCAACCTGCTGGCTGAATAAAATAACTTGTATTGATTTAGCAGTTAAAGTAGGAAAATGTTGCAAGCCTGTCCAGAGAAACGTAAAGGGGGGCAAGTTACAAAAAGGTGAACGTGTGGAGAAAATTTGAAGGAGCAACTTGCAGAAGGAAAGGTGGAGGGACGGAGAGGACTCGGGGTGCAATGCAGGTCTAGGCTTCCTGAAGGCACAGCCGCCAATGGTGGAGCAATGTAGGTGGGAAAGGGGCAAGGACCAGAATTGGAGGCAGACAGAGTTTCCTGAGGATTGCAGCAAGGTTGAAGGAGATTACAGAGATAGAAAAGAGCGTGGAAGCATGGGAGGATCTGAGCCACAAGGAATGAGGATTTCAAATGGGAGACGTTGATGGATAGGGAGCCAATAGAGACTTTCGTTAATGGGAACTTCGCATTGGGTCAGCCAAATTGGAAAACCTATTCTCGAATTACTCATTTTAAGGCACAAAATCCATTCTGGAGTGTAATAGCACATTCATTTCTTTGATTCTTTTATGGGATGTGGGCTTCGCTGGCTCGGCCAGCATTTATTGCACATCCCTAATTGCTCTCTAGAAGGTGGTGGTGAGCTGCCAACTTGAACCGCTGCAGTTCATGATGTGTATGTACACCCACAGTGCTCTAATGAAGTGGGGGTTTGTGGATTTTGACCCAGCGACACTGAAGGAACAGCTATATATTTCCAAGTCAGGATGGTATGTGGCTCGGAGGGGAACTTGGAGGTGGCGCTGTTCCCATGTATCTGCTTCCCTTGTCCTTCTAGATAGTGGAGGATGCTGGTTTGGAAGGTGCTGTCGAAGGAGCCTTGGTGAGTTACTGCAGTGCACACGGCTGACACTGTGTATCGGTGGTGGCGGGAATGCATGTTGAGGCTGGTGGACGCGCTGACAATCAAGCGGTCTGCTTTGCCCTGGAGGGTAATGGGCTCCTCGAGTGTTGTTGGAGCTGCGCTCATCCAGGGAAGTGGAGAGTATTCCATTACACTCCTGACTTGTGCTTTGGCAGATGGTGGACAGGCTTTTTGGAGTCAGGAGGTGAGTTACTCGCTGGTGGTAACCTAGCCTTTGAGCTGCTTTGCTAGCCACAGTATTTATATGGCTGGTCCAGTTCAGTTTCTGGTCAATGGTAACCCCAGCATGTTGATAGTGGGGGGTTCAGCGTTGGTAATGCCATTGAATGTGGAGGGGTGTGGTTGGATTCTCTCTTGTTGGAGATGGTCATTGCCTGGCACAGGTGTGGCGCAAATGTAACTTGCCACTTATCAGCCCAATCCTGGATATTGTCCAGGTCTTGCTACATATGGGCACAGATTGCTTCAGTATCGGAGTTACTGCAAATAGTGAACATTGTGCAATCATAGGTGAGCATCCCCAATTTTGACTCTGCGATGGAAGGAAGGTTGGGCCTGGGACACCATCCTGATAAACTCCTGCAGCGATGTCCTGGGACTACGATGACGGACCTCTAACAATCACAGCCATCTTCCTTTGAGCCAGGTATGACTCCAACCAGCAGAGAGTTTTCCCGCTGATTCCCATCGGCTCCAGTTTAGCTAGGGCTCCTTGATGCCATACCCGGTCAAATGCTACCTCGATGTTCAGGGTAGTCACTTTCACTTCCCCTCTTGAGTCCAGCTCTTTTGTCCATGTTTGAACCAAGGCTGCAATGAGGTGAGGAGCTGAGCGGCCCTGGCGGAACCCAAACTGAGCGTCCGTGAGTGGTTTATTGCTGTGCAGGCGCCACTTGATAGGACTGTTGATGACCCTTCCCATCGTTCTCCATTCACCAACGCACGAACATGTGCGAGGGTCCCTCCACATTCTGGTGAGAATCCGATTGATGCACCGGTACTGAAACCAGTGAATAAAATGTGCCAGAGAACCACCCCCTCCACAACCTGGAACCCAAATGAAGACCCTAAAGGAACATCTGTCACTCAGCAATAAATGTCTCAGAAGAATATGTTGGTGGGTGATTTGAAGTAGACTGGGAGGAGGCTCGTGTGGAACATAAACCAGCATGGACCAGCTGGGCCGAATGGCCTGTTTCTTTGCTGTAAAGTCTAAGCCAGTGTTTACCCATCTCCTTCTCACTACTTAAAACAAAACTTTTTAATTGTTCCGAAATCTTGGCAATATAACGTATCAATGTTATTCATCTCAAGAGGAACAAAATCAAACCTGGGTTCCCCTTTAATTTTTCAGCCTCTCAGCCAAGCTCCCCCCCACCCCCAACTGATCCATATCACATTTGGCTTCATCCAGAAATTAAAACCTTACTTTTCAAAATGAGGGGGGATAAAAGACAAGGAAGTTCTCATGCAGATTGTATGCCCATCAACAATGGCCGTCTGTTTCCCGGAGAAAGCTGAGATGCTGTGAAGGAGATCAAATGGGCTACTTTACACCCACAGCCGTGGCCTCGCTGCCTTGACTAGGCCTCAATGTGCCAACAGGCCTTCTCCAGTGACTCTTCATTAAAGGAACTGAAACAGTTACAAGGATATCATCAGTGAGGAGCCACTCAGCTGTGACCACCAGGTAGCACAAGTTTCTAAAGTGTCTGGTTTCCTGCAGTAACGTTCTCCATTTAATCAACAGTGGCCTCTCATGAAGGAATCTGGTGACACTGCAGGACGGCACGATACTAGGCAGACACAATTGGGTATAAGCCATCGCCCACCTGTGTGTGCCTCAAGGCCTTCCTCGCTGTCGCATACCACTGTCACCCAAGAACGCAAGGTTCTCGGCCTAGTTTCCCGTGTCGCACTGTGACCTCTCCTTCACGGGTAGCCCTCCCCCACAGCCTCCTTGTGGGGGTGGGGGGTGGGGGTGGATGTGGAAGAAAGGACGCGAGGAAATGTTTAACTCTCTCTCCATCTAGGCCCGAGGCAGGACCAGAAACCGGCGCCAAGGATCAAAGATGTAACCCCAATCCAGTTCTAACACAACACAGTCGTACCGTTGACTTCACCATTGGCAATCTACTCCATAAACCTAACTACTCACGTGCCTGAATCAGCAAACACAACACTGGGGCACTCCAGATACCTTAGGTAAGGGTATCAATTGTCCTTTTGCTTCAGATACCCTGGTGTTCAAAACATGATGAATGGAGGAATTTCAGATATATTATATTATATCTATCTGGTGCAGTGATGGTTAAAAGCCTTGGTTTGTCTGTGTATATATCTATTAATTTAATTAATGGGAGGAGCCACGGGCTGAGGAAGTCTGGTTTTGAGTCAGTCAGTTTAGATTTTGGGCAGCATGGTAGCAGAAGTGGCTAGCACTGTGGCTTCACAGCGCCAGGGTCTCGGGTTCGATTCCCCGCTGGGTCACTGTCTGTGCGGAGTCTGCACCTTCTCCCCGTGCCTGCGTGGGTTTCCTCCGGGTCCTCCAGTTTCCTCCCACAATCCAAAGACGTGCAGGTTAGGTAGATTGGCCATGCTAAATTGCCCTCAGAGACCAAAAATGTTCGGAGGGGTTATTGGGGATCAGGTGGAAGTGAGAGCTTAAGTGGGTCGGTGCAGACTCGATGGGCCGAATGGCCTCCTTCTGCACCTTATGTTCTATGTTCTATGTATGTTCTATTTGGCTGTGAACAGACGGTAGCTTTTGCCAAATGCTGTGAAGTTAAATAGCAGTTTGACACAGACAAGAATCTACAAGCTGTTTCCTGGAGGATTTCTCTCTCTCTCAAAGCAGTCTCTCCAAGACATCTCTATCCAGCATGTATTCCTGTGTTTGCTAACTGATTTAAAAGTGGATTCTGACCTGAGATGGGTTTTGCTTGATTGGAAATAAAGAATTTGGCAGCTAGGAGTTAAACTGTTTCATTTTATTGTGAAGCATTGTTTAACTGGTAATTGTGAGCTATTTCATGTTAAAGTGAGTTTAATATTGTGTTAGTAATAAAGTTTGTTTTGATACATCTTATCCCTATTTGTGTGTGGAGACATGTATCCTTTCCTCTCAGTCTTACAAATTAAAAGATATTGGGGTTTCTGTCCGGTATCCTAGCAACTGTTGGGGTCTGGTCCTGGATTGTAATAAAATTGCTCACTGTAAAGATTTTCAATAAAATGGGAGTTCTTCACGCAGTATCCATAGCAGCATAGAAACCACTTGCACTGAACAAGCTACCATCCCAGAGATAGGGAGGTTTCTCTGCCCCAATGGGTGCTGGGTACAAAGCTCACCATCCCACTCTCCTGCCTCACACCGATCGGTGTACAGTGACTCGGCAACGCTTCCGGAAACAGCGGGCAATTAAGCTGCAAGTGAGGGGGATGCCAGTGATCCGGACTCGGTCAAAGTTGGAGACGGAGGCCCAAAATGCAAAACGATACACTAAAGGCTGCGGAAAGTAGGTAGTTTAGCGATTTCCCACCATTTCAGGGTGCCTCTTGAGGTTTTGCCTGGTTTTACTATTCAGACCTCTCAATAAGTGTTTGGCCCCCTTTGCAAATTCCATTTCACATCGATCCTAAACTGTGCAGCAGGAATATTTGTGCCCTTCAAGGTTTCCCATTTTGGTACATTTTGTGTTTAGGTTGCAGTGCACCAGGGAAGGAAAGTGGGATTAACTGGACTGAGCCTTCAAGGTGTTGTCTCAGGCACGATGGGCTGAATGGCTTCCTTCTACCCTCCTAAAAGTCAATGATTCTATGAAGGGGCATTAGTCCCGGGAATAGGACACCTTCCCAATCTGGAGTGGTACTTTGCAAATTGTGTGCAGCACAGCAAAATGCGGGCCCGAGGTTCCGGCTGCATCGACCCAAAATATTTCAAACTCGCACCTCAAGAGCGGCCCCATACCTTGGCAGAACGTGCTTGCGGGGCACAATGACCTACCCCTGTTCCCATGGTCCTACACTGTGGCACTGCTCGCATCCTGCAGCCTGGCTGTGCCAAACCGGGGACACGTCCTTTTCTTCGAACTCAATAAACTGAGTCTGACAGCCAAGAAAGGAGACTGAACTGGGCTGGGGGGGGGACACGACACCATGTCAAACGGCTGAAAAAGGCCAGCATCGAACGCAAAGCAATCCCGATTCACGACCAGCACAACTATAGTTGCTTAGCTGCAAGCTCGTAGGAAAATAAATCGAAGCCTCTCCTCTGATACCTTTTCATATCGGGTCTCCATGCATATGAAGATGACATAGGCAGTAACGCACGCCAGGCAGCCTTCAAAATAGGACGTTCCCCCGATCTTCTCTGCTTCTGCATAATAATTGTTTAAGGTCTTCACAGTTTCCTCAAAGTAGTGTCTTTCAACCTGAAATGTAGAGAAATTGAAACAGATAGTTTGGAGGTCGCAATGAACCACTTTCACAATCTCCTTGTGCAAGCACCTCCCACTGTTGGGAAAACAGGACGGAGGTGCGTTTCTCAGCCATTCCCAATGAGGATCAGCAAGAGTGGGGCAATTTCTCGGTCCTATTTCCCCGTTCACTCTCTGACCTGCTGCTTATAGCAGACAACTGACGTTCGGTGGTAGTCACACCTAACAAGATAAGACTCTCAGCCTCTGTGGCAGAGCAGGCAGAAAGCACCCACAACATACAACTCCTAAACATCACCCTGGCCGGAGAGAGCAACGCTATTATTGGGTGAAAACTGGAGGATTTCTCTCAGTGAGAGAGAGAGAGAGAGGAAGCTCTGCTTGAGAGTTTTTCTTAAGACTCTGTATCGATTGAGGAAAGAAGGGGCATGCTGTCGAAGCATTTCATCGTGCGATCAGGACAAATTCAAGAATGCCAAATTTCAAAGGAAGCAACTATTTACACTGCTGATTTGTTGTCAAGTCAACTTTGATTGTTGCCGGGGGCGGCATGGTGGCTCAGTGGTTAGCACTGCTGCCTCACGGCGCCAAGGACCCGGGTTCGATCCCAGCCCCGGGTCACTGTCCATGTGGAGTTTACACATTCTCCCCGTGTCTGCGTTGGTCTCACTCCCCACAACCCAAAAATATGCAGCGTAGGTGGATTGGCCATGCTGAATTGCCCCTTAATTGGAAAAAACAAATTGGGTACTCTAAATTTGTTGCCATGGAGAATTCATCAGGGAACTATTGACCCCACGCTTTCAAAAAAGGTGCAATGCCTGGTCCTGTTCCTTTTGTTTGCAGAAGACATGAGCCTGTGCATGAATATTTGTAGCTTCTCTTATCTGCAACTCAGATTTTCTTTTAGTTTACTGACAGGATTTCTTGTCCAGACATAATTGTCCCTGAAGAAGCTGGCCTTCCTGAATAAGGCTGTGTGGCTTGCCGGGCCATTTCAGTGGCCAATTAACACATTGTCGTGGGTCTGGAGTCACATAAACATTGGACTGGTCATGAGCAAACACAGCTGGCATTTTTACGACAATCCAGCCACTTTGTGGTCACCATTACTAGCTTTTTATTCCAGATTTATTTAACAAAATGAATTCAGATTGCTCCAGTTGCTCTGCTGGGATGTGAACTCATATCATAGAATCTACAGTGCAGAAGGAGGCCATTCGGCCCATCGAGTCTGCACCAGTCCTTACAAAGAACACCCTACTGAGGCCCATGTATCCACCCTATCCCGTAACCCAGTAACCCCACTTAACATTTTTTGGACACTAAGGGCAATTTAGCATGGCCAATCCACCTAACCCACACACCTTTGGACTGTGTGGGGAAACTGGAGCACCCGGAGGAAACCCACGCAGACACGGGGAGAACGTGCAGGCTCCGCACAGACAGTGACCTAAGCCAGGAATCGAACCTGGGACCCTGGAGCTGTGAAGCAACAGTGCTAACCACTGTGCTACCGTGCTGCCCAAGTCTCTAGATCATTTACCTGAGCTTTACGTTACAGGTGCCTTAACATAACCACTGTGCTGCTATTCCCAGTATTGTTTTAACCTCCAGTTTGTTGGCCTTGAACTGAGTGGTTTGCTAGGCCGTTTCAGTGGGTAGAGTCAACCACATTGCTGTGGATCTGGAGTCACGTGTAGGCCAGACCAGACAAGGGCAGCAGATTTCTTTCTCTGAGGGACATTCGTGAATAGTGAATCATTACGACAATCAACAATGGTTTAATAGTCACCATTACTGGAGACCAGTTTTTCAATTCCAGAGTTATTCATGGTGGGATTTGAACCCACGTCCCTGGATCTCTGGATCACTGGTCCAGTGGCATTACCACGACACCACCGTCTCCCCTCAATCTGTAGAAATATGAATGTACAGGACCAGGAACCCCAGTCCGTTGTTTCATGGCAGCGAGCAGTTTTGTTACTGGGCCAGCAATCCACTAATGGGGGGGGCGGCACAGTAGCACAGTGGTTAGCACTGTTGCTTCACAGCACCAGGATCCCAGGCTCAATTCCCGTTTGGGTCACTGTCTGTGCAGAGTCTGCACGTTCTCCCCATGTCCGCATGTGTTTCCTCCGGGCGCTCCGGTTTCCTCCCACAGGTCCCGAAAGACGTGCTTGTTAGATGAACTGGACATTCTGAATTCTCCCTCAGTGTACCCGAACAGGCGCTGGAAAGTGGCGACTAGGGGCTTTTCACAGTAACTTCATTGCAGCGTTAACGTAAGCCTACTTGCGACAACGATAAAGATTAAAGATCAACTTCAGAGTCTTTAAGGGAAATCAGCCTATTGTTAGTATCCAAAACAAAAAAACACTGCAGAAAATTAACTATTCAGCAAGTCTAAGAATTTTATAACATGTCTCAAGCATATTAAACACTGCTTGGGAGCAATAACAAACAAAGTTTAAAGTTTCTTCCGTTAGGTTAGTGCCAAGTCTTTTGAGGAGAATCACACGGCAGAATGAGTGGCAACTGGATGCAAAGCTTTCAATGCTCCCAAACATCGAGGCCCATTAGTGACCAGAGCGATGATCAGAGGCCGGCCTTGGCAGAACTTGGCAGTGAAACCAAGGGCCATCGAGCCTTTGAAGTTTATGATCTCAATAAGGGATCCATTAGTTTCATCAGGACTGGGAAAGTCGCAATTAGCCAGTTGGGTCTGTGACTTACTTTCAGTCTGTTTAACTCAGGGTTGATGTGCTTTGAACCCCGGAGTCGGGCAGCCAAGCGAACTGTCTGCGTCATCGGACGGCGTGGAAGGAATGCCACCAAAGTGCCAGACACACCCACCCCCTCCGGAGGGGCAGCAGCAAGGGGTTGGCGCAAGGTGCACCAGTCAGAAGGAGCAAAGCGAAGCCTCCCCTTAACTGGAGGGCACGAGAGTGGGGTAATCGGAAACGGGCAGTGTGCGGGTCGCGAGGGAGGGGGAAACACGGGAGTGAAACACCTACTGAGGAACAGGGTGACAAAGTGGGGCAGCATGGTAGCATGGTGGTTAGCACAATTGCTTCACAGCTCCAGGGTCCCAGGTTCGATTCCCGGCTTGGGTCACTGTCTGTGCGGAGTCTGCATGTTCGCCCCATGTGTGTGTGGGTTTCCTCCGGGTGCTCCGGTTTCCTCCCACAGTCCAAAGATGTACAGGTTAGGTGGATTGGCCATGATAAATTGCCCTTAGTGTCCAAAATTGTCCTTAGTGTTGGGTGGGGTTACTGGGTTATGGGGATAGGGTGGAAGTGTGGACCTTGGGTAGGGTGCTCTTTCCAAGAGCCGGTGCAGACTCGATGGGCTGAATGGCCTCCTTCTGCACTGTAAATTCTATGATTCTATGAAACGAGAATCTGGAGTGAAAGGCGATTGAAGGGCGGTGTGAGAAGATGGAGCTGAGGGGTTCTTTGAACGCAAAAAAGCCTTTTTTCAACCCAACAACCTTTCCCCCATTTCGAAAATGCTGCAGAGGAGTTATCGACCCACCCTCCAGATCGGTGTCATTACCAGCCTGGTGCAGATATCAATTTACCAGTCGGGGTGCGCTCTGCACTATTCCCCTTGTTTGGGAAGGGGTCTCTTCAGCTTAGAAAGGAGATGTTTGCTGATAGGGGCTAGCAACAGGATTGCTCAGTAATCCAGTCCCTGGGTCAGGAGGGTCCTGTGCACTGTTGGCTGCAGACTCTCCCGTCCGGCTCTCTGGAGGAAGCGGATGGGTTGGTCAGTTGCTGGAGGGGCGTGTCAGGTGTTGGTGTCCTTCTTGTACCAGGTTATACGATTATGACTCCTCCCTGATCTGGACTACCCATATCGCAAAATCATTTCTATTTAACAACCTTCTCAAATCCTTTAATTATTCTGAACACCTCAAATAGATCACCACGTAACCTGCTATGCTCAAGGATTTGAAATCCCCAGTATGGGCCTTGTCTCAGGGATCAATTGCACCCAAATTACATCAGTGGTAACTAGTTACCCCAGCACAGACCAGGAATCGGTCAAAGTCACTGGGATCAACTAGGTAGAGTGTGAGCGTAAGCGATGGCTGCCCTCAAACACGGCAATCCAAAATACGTTAGCTTTCGTTCTTTTCCCCTAGCGAGTCAACCTCTGCTCAACATTAAGCTCCCTAGCCCAGTTCTCTCTGCTGAAAATCAGATCGGCCATGATCGAATGGAATGGCAGGGCAGCCTCGAGGGGCCGAATGGCCTACTCCTGCACCTATATCTTATGTGCTCGTTTGGAAAGGAGAGAACATTGAACATACCCGGCTCTCCAGCTCTGGTGGGAACTTGGTTTGAAACTGGCACAGGATGCCATCCGCGTAGTCTCGCTGGATGAAGACTTTCGTTGCCAATGAGGCGCTCGGCCGTAACTCCTGAAGATTGTGCACCTGGAGGAGAGGGAACCAAATCAGAGAGTGAAGAGGGTGCAGGGCCTTTGGGCACACTCTTAGATAAATGCTTTACAGCTGACCTGGACCAGGGTCCTTGCTACAGATTGGGCCCTGACACACAGTTGGTACATCTCAGAAGAGTTGCAAAATTTAGCCTAGAATCCTGCCCGCACTCTTCCATAAGGGCTCACCTTCCTTCCTCCCAACAGCAAGTTGATCTTCTGGAACAGAAGCAGAAGATGCTGGAAAGACCCAGCAGGTCAGGCAGCGCCTGTGCAGAGAGAAACAGTTAACGTTTCAGCTCATCAGCCGTTCGCTCTTCCTCCCTCCACAGATGTTGCCCGACCGTCCGTGCATCCCCGACATTTTCCGTTTTTATTTCAGATTTTCTGCACCTGCGGCATTTTGCTCACAGCTTTCGAAAGGTTGGATGAAGTAAGACCGAACGAGAGAGACCAGAGTAAATTCCTCAAGATGTACGAACAGGGCATGTACGTCCCCATGCCTCATTTCACCCCTGCCGTCTGGCAGGGTAGGTTTGCTTGTCTCACTCACTGGCCTTGACATTAGAAGTGCATGGGGGGGTGGGGGGGGTTATTCAATTTTGATTCTTTTGAAGGTTGTTTGCAGGCTCCTCAATGGGGGAGTGAAAGGGGAAGACTTACCACAGATTTGTTACAGTACAGGCCATTCGATTCGCTGTGTATGCACTCGCTCTCCAAGTGGCTAACGCATCGAGTGTCATTCCCCTGCCTTCTCCCTGCCACCCGACACATTCTTCCTTTTCAGATTATAATCCAATTCGCTCTTGCATGCCTTAATTGACCCGGCCTCCACCACACCCTCCGACAGCGGATTCTAGATCTTGACCGTTCGCTGTGGAAGAAGTTTTTCCTCGTGTCCTCATAGCTTCTTTGGCCAAATACCTCAAATCTGTGCCACGCAGTTCTTGATCCTTCCCCCAATGGGAACTCTTTCCCCCTGTCTACGCTATCCGTGGTTTTGAACACCTCTATCAAATTTCCTCTCCACCTTCTCTTCTCCAATTGCAACCCCTGCAACCATTCTCGTGAGTCTTTTCTGCTCTCTCGCCAATGTCTTCACATCCTTCCGAAAATGTGGTGCTCCGAGTTGGATACCCACCTGCTCCAGTTGAGGACTGTTTGTGGTGGATTCTCCGCAGGCCCACGCCGAAACCGTGTTTGGCGTAGGGGTGGAGAATTGACTTTTACGCGAGAATCGGGCCCGGCGCCACTCCCGCGATTCTCCGGTCCACGGAGAATCGCTCGCCCGCGGGTCACAGCGTGCGGCTGGGGGGGCCATTGCCAGAGGTCCAGACCGGCCGAGTTCCCAACGGCGTGGTTCTAAACACGTCTGGCCAATCGGGACTCAGACGCGGCCGCCCCGGTGGGGGAGTCCAGCACCGGGGTTGGGGGCTTCATGGGCGGCCGGGGCAGCGACCAGGCGGGTCAGATTAAGCGGCGCGGGGCAGATCGGTGGGGCCTTGTTTCTTGGTCCTGGTCCGCGGTTCGAGTCCGCCATCGCGTTCGGCATGGCCGCTGGAGGCCGCCGCCGTGCGCATGCACGGACTCGGAACCGGAGGTGCAGGGGCCCGTATCCGCAGCCAAAGCTGCGTGAACTACCCTGGGTCACTGCCAGCCCCCTGCAGGTAAGTGAATTGCTCTATATTTTTTTCAGGAAAGTCTGGAGTGAAACACCAGCGTTTTTACACCTGCGTGGGGACAAAGCCCCATTTTTGGAGAATCCAGCCCTAATTGTTCCACATTTCCCAGCAAGGAGATCGGGCAAGGTGTAACCAAACTACCGGAATTTGAACAAAAACTAACAGGAGACAGAACTGACCAGCAGTGGGAGCAAGTGGGTGGTTATGTCCACACTGAGGTTTAGTCACTTGTTGGTGCGGCAGCGCCCGATGCCCTAGCCTCGCCCAGCTGGCGGCAAACCCACAGTAATTTTGCGGGATTGCCAGTTGGAGACACAGCTTCTGTTACTGAGACTGCTGGCCTCTGGCTGCGCACTTTGTGGATTCTTGGTGTGCCCTGCTGTGGTTTACATTGCCGAACACACGATTCACTGTGATTTCTTTTAGCACAAAAATAAGCCTATTCTGGAATATTCCTGCTCACATGACATACTGTAACTCACATGACATACTGTAACTCACATGACATACTGTAACTCACATGACAGACTGTAGATGCATAATTGTAAAATAAAAATAACCAGATTAACTCTTGCAGATAATGTGAATTGATGATGGAGACTGACTATCCCTGCAGAATGCAATGTGCAACGGTGTTAGCACTGTTGCTTCACAGCGCCAGGGTCCCAGGTTCGATTCCCGGCTTGGGTCACTGTCTGTGCGGAGTCTACACGTTCTTCCCGTGTCTGTGTGGGTTTCCTCCGGGTGCTCCGGTTTCCTCCCACAAGTCCCGAAAGACGTGTTGTTAGGTAATTTGGACATTCTGAATTCTCCCTCCATGTACCCGAACAGGCGCCGGAATGTGGTGACTAGGAGATTTTCAGAGTAACTTCATTGCAGTGTTAATGTAAGCCTACTTGTGATATTAAAGATTATTATTATTATTATTATTAATCATCAAATTAAAAATCATCATCTAACGTTTGACTAGTGGATTCCTCCATGCAAACTAGCTTTAAAATTTTAATTGAAAATTAAGAGTATTTATTATGCAAAATGTCTTTAGACAACTAGATTCTTTCAAAATATTACCCAATGTGATCACGGACAAGATCTTTTCTTGAACGTTAGCTGCAGTGTTGGCGGGATACCGGCCATGACTGAGGGGGCGGTGCTCTCACCTCTGAATCAGAATGTCCTAGGTACGAGTCGCACTCCAGAGACGAGAGCAGATAACTTGGGGAGCGCTGCACTGTTGACGGTGGCATCTCCTGGAGGAGGCATTAAACCCGAGGCCCTGGGTCTGCCCTCGCAGGCGGGTGTAAAAGATTCCGCTGGACTATTTGGAAGGAGGGCAAGGGGAATTCTCCCCAGAGCTCTGGAGTTGCTAATTATCCCAATAAATGATATGGTCATCATCTCATTGGCGTTTGCGGGATCTTGCTGCACACAAATTGGACTGCCTAAAATGCCTACAACAGTGGCTGCACTTCAAGACCACATCATTGGCTGCAAAGTTCTTTTGGGACAATCTGAGGCTATATCAATGTAAGTCATTTCTTTTCTTTTTAACACCTCTTACTTTTATTGAAGAGTTTCCCTGCTACAATGTGGAGACATTCTGACCCATTCTCGGCCTTGCCTGATCGCTAGTTCCCAGTTTTTACCTTGTTTTCTTCCCCCTTTTGTTCCTCTCAATCTTGCCGTTTTCCTATGTTATGGGTCTTTGTGAGATAAATTCTGTCGCCATGGTCTTCTTCCTCCTTGGGCCGAACTCAGGCCTCATCGTTCATCACTATTCTGCCCTTCCCAGTATCTCAATCTGTGCCTCTCCTCAACTCTCCGGTTACCCCTCTCCGAGATAGATTCCTTTCGGGAGTGGGGGTTCCTCACCTCATCGAATCCCTACAGTGCGGAACAAGGCCATTTGGCCTGCACCGACCCTCCGAAAGAGCACTCTACCCAGGTCTATTCTCCCGTCTATCCCACCCTATCCCCGTAACCTAACCTGCACATCTCTGGTCACTAAGGGACAATTTGTCATGGCCAATCCACCTAACCTGCACGTCTTTGGACTGTGGGAGGAAACCAGAGCGTCCGGAGGAAACCCACCCAGACACGGAGAGAACGTGCAAACTCCACACAGACAGTGACCCAAGGTAGGAATTGAACCTGGGTCCCTGGCCCTGTGAGGCAGCAGTGCTAACCATTGTGCCACCCACATGTCTGGTCTGGGTCTGTTGTACACTCATTGCTGGAGATTGATCAGCAACTCTATTATCGTTATATGAGATGACCACTCTCAGCATTGTATAAGGTCAACTAAATGGATCTTGGGTGTTTTTAAAACATTTTAACAATGTAACTTTATGATGACCGCAACCCTTTCTGTACTTAGATATATCCCAGGTATCAGCCAGCTGGCTACTACATCATCTGTAAACAATCTTAACGGCCATTCCTGTTTCAGAGTGGCACGGTAGTACAGTGGGTAGCACTGTCGCTTCACAGCTCCAGGGTCCCAGGTTCGATTCCCGGCTTGGGTCACTGTGTGCGCGGAGTCTGCACGTTCTCCCCGTGTCTGCGTGGGTTTCCTCCGGGTGCTCCGGTTTCCTCCCACAGTCCAAAGACGTGCAGGTCAGGTGCATTGGCCATGCTAAATTGCCCTTAGTGTCCAAAGAGGTTGTGTGGGGTTGCTGGGTTACGGGTATGGAGCAGAGGTGTGGGATTTAGTGGGGTGCTCTTTCCAAGGGCCGGTGCAGACTCGATGGGCCAAATGGCTTCCTTCTGCACTGTAACTTCTATCTTTCTGTCTACTTTACATGCAGGCTAGGAGATGGTGGTGGGGTCCGAGGTCACGCGTGGGTTCAAATCCCACCACGGCAGCTGATGGAATGTAAATTCAATTAATAAAATCTGGAATTGAAATCCGGTCTCAGTAATGGTGAAACTGTCATCGACTAATGTCCTTTGGACAAGGAAATGTGCCCCTGGTCTGACCCACATGTGACTGCAGAGTCCTCAGCAAGTTTTTAAAAAATTTGTTCATGGGATTCATTGCCCATCCATATTTGCCCTTTTAAAAATTATTCATTGGACATGCCTTTATTGCCCATCCCTAATTGCCCAGCTGTTAAGAGTCAACCACATCTGTGGAGTCACATGGTAAGGAGCAGATTTCTTTCCCTCGTCAACCAGGTGGCGTTTTTATCAACAATGGTTTCATTCCAGATTGTTTATTTACTTATTTTTTAAAAATTTAGAGTACCCAATTCATTTTGTTCCAATTAAGGGGCAATTTAGCGCGGCCAATCCACCTACCCTGCATATATTTAGGTTGTGGGGGTGAAACCCACACAGGCACGGGGAGAATGTGCAAACTCCACACGGGGCGGCGACCCAGGGCCGGGATCGAACCCGGGTCCTCGGCGTCCTGAGGCAGCAGTGCTAACCGCTGCCACCCATATCCAGATATTTTATTGAGTTTAAATTGCATCACGGGCCGTGGTGGGATTCGAACCCAACTAAATGGATCTTGGGTGTTTCTTCAAACCCGAATCCTGGGGTCTCCGGATTACTAGTCTAGTGATAATGCCACCGTCACCCAACTTTTAAGGTGTTTGAAGAAAGGTAGTGTGTGGATGCAAATGCTAATTCTTGAAACCACCAAATGCTCTGCCCACATTGAGCCAGACCAGGTGGCTGGTGCAACAACATTGGCTACCAATTGCCTGCTTGCAATTACAGAAAGAAAAAAATTCCTTCGATGGAGCCTGACTGTTGCACTCCTTATGAATCACATGCTGTGGACGAGTACAAAGGTTATATTTGTTAAGACCCATTGCAGTAAATATGGCCTTGTGTGTCTGGACACAATCATCTTGTCTCTCTCTGTGTCTCTCTAGACCTTTGTAAGCAACAGCTATTAGTTTTTATTTTTAAAAGAAGGAATGTTTGATTGGTAATCTCAATTAATTATATCTCTACAGCAATAGATGCAGGCCAATCGGGGTAATGATGAATATGAATGGGGGGGGGGGGGGGGGGGGGATACCAAATCAATGAATGCGCTTTGCTCTGGGAAATAAAGCGCCCTGCTGATCAGATGTATTTTTTATTTCTGAAATGGGCAAAATCTGAAACGCACTGACAGGGCGGGGTGTGTGCAATTGTATTTGATGCTGGGACTGTCCAGACAGGCCGCGTTTTGGATTCATTCCCCGAGCAGGAGGGACAGGGATGGGACGATCCCTTCCCGGTGATATGAGATCCTGTCGCCGGCTGCATTTGCAGCGATGGCTGCACCCGGCGTGGGAGGTGTTTTATTTTTAATGTTGCCTCCCCACGCCCCTGGGAGAGGGGGGGTTGCATTGAGGGGAATGCATGCACCGGCTGCGATCCAGCAGAAAAGCGCTTCCTTACCTCGGCCATCTCCGCAGCGCGATGCCCGGAGCCCGGGCGGCCGCTTCCTGCTCCTCCCAGCTGATTGACAGCCGGCGCCCAGGGATTCCCCTCCGCCACCCCGGCAACCGGCCGCCTGATTGACAGCCGGCGCCCGGGGATTCCCCTCCGGCTAACCGCGTCACTGATTGATTGACAGCCCCTGGCGGTACGGCTCAATCAGCGCCCACATGGCCGGGTGGATGGGTGCAAAACGCTGCCGACGCTCATGCATTTAAAAAACAACAACAGGGTCCTTCCTGCCTTTAACCAACTCCTCACTGCGCTGGACAGGCCACTAATTTCCGCTGGGCGCAGCCAGAGGTGGCACCAACAGGGAATGACCTGTGCATTCTGCACCAGCTCTCAATGCTATACCCCCCCCACACCCCCTTCCCCCGCCTCTGCTGTGGGGAGACTGCGCTCAGATTGGGCGACCGCCTTGCGGAACGTCTTTGCTCAGCCCGCAAGCATGACCCTAACCTTCCCGCTGCCCACCATTTTGCCTCAGCACCTCACCTTCCTCCGGGTGCTCCAGATTCCCCCCCCCCTCCTCCCACAGTCCAAAGATGTGCAGGTTAGGTGGACTGATTGATCTTGTTCATATTGCCCCTTGATGTCCAAAAGGCTAGGTGGGCTTATAGGGTTACAGTGATGGGGCAGGGGTGTGGGCATCGTCGGGGTGCTCTTTCGGAGGGTCGGCGCAGACTCGAGGGCCCGCACGATTTCCGTCTGCGCTGTAGGGATTCTGTGGTTCATGCCCACATGCCCGTCCTTGGCCTGCTGCAATGTTCCCAACCCAAGCTGGAGGAACAGCATCTCGTCTTCCAATTGGGCACGTCACAATCCTCAGAAGTCAACACTGAGTTCAGCAGCTTTAGACTCTAACCTTTTTCCTCCATCTTAAACCCCCTTTTTTATATCACAAACTTTTTTTTCTGATGGAAAAACCCTCCCTCCCATCACCCACCCCCCAGAGGACCACCTGTCACTCGTTCTTCGGTTTCACTGCACCTTTGTTGAAATCTCTCCCAGCTCCTACTAATCGCTGCTCTAGCCGTTTCACCCTCTCTTATAAAAAAGCAACGTCTTCCCTCTCTTCGGTTCTGAGGAAGGGCCATGTGGACTCAAAACTCTGTTTTCTCTCCCTACAGATGCTGCTGGACCTGCTGAGATTATCCAACATTTCCTGTTTTTTGTATGAGAATAATCAGTTCATCATAGAATTCAACCCAGCAGACCATTCGTCCCATCATAGCTGTGCCAGCCCATGAAGCAGCTATCCCAATTTGGCCCACTTGACTATTTTTCCTGATGGCCCTGCACATTTTCTCCCATTCAGTACGTCTTCAATTTTCTTTTCAAAGTTACTTTGGAATCTGCTTCAACCACCCTTTCAGACGGCACTCATTCAGAAAGCATTCTTTTCCCCTCATTTCATCTCGGTTCTGAAATGTGTGTCATCCTGGAAAGCCCTCACAGCAGAATGAGTGTACCTATGCCACATAAACTGCAGTGACTCGATAAGGCAGCACACGCTATCATCTCCAGGTCAATTAGCGATGAACAACAACTGTTTACATAACCACGTGAATGCATAAATAAGTTGAGGATAAATTGGGGAATGTTATGGGGACAAAAGTTGATTCTTAACATTACGACATCCTGGGCGAGTGCACGGTCACTTCCAGCCCCACAGACCCTCCGGAATCCCAACATAAGTGAATTAACCAATAATGTGTGTTTTCCTGAGATCCTTAACCCTTCACTGCTCCAATGAGTTGGACACCAGATTTAAAAGTAAAACATTAACAAACTGTTTACTTATAACAAGAGTAAGAGATGAACAAATGAAGGAGATAATTGGCACTGTGGTCTACCAGTCTACCTATTCCCCAGAGCCCCGTCCCACCCTCCACCCAGACACACACAAACCAAACACACGGTGAAGAGAAAGGAAAATGGTTAGAATAACAGGAACGGGAGGGGAAGGGTTGAGTTTAATCTTCGCTGCCGCAGTTGTGGCCTCTATAAGTGCCGGTCTTCTCCAAATCCGACCCTCTGGGGAATTGGTTTATATAAGAGATTCAGGTCAGTGTAATTCTGACCTCCGACCATCTGATGGAGCTCACAGAGGAGATACAGGCCAGCGCTATTCTGACCTCCGACCACCAGATGGAGCTCACACAGGAGATTCAGGCCAGTGCAATTCAGATTCTCAGACCACTGGGTGCCTGTGTCGCAGGTTATTCAGGATTTGGGGCTAGCTGTGGGAAGGATATTTTGTCCTTGGAGGGAGTGTAACATAGGTTTACAAGAACGATACCTGGACATCAGGGTTTGGGTTACGAGGAGAGAATGTAGAAATTGAGCCTGTTTTCTGGAGAATTTAGAAGTTTATGGGGTGATCTGATCGAAGTCTTCAAGTTAGTAACAGGAAAAGACAGGTTAGCTAAAGAGAAACTGTTTCCACTGGTTGGAGATACTGGAACTAGGGGGAATAGTCTAAAAACTATGGAGAACCGTTCAGGAGAGATGTTAGAAAGAACCCCTTCACTCAAAGGCTGGTAGAGGTTTGGAACTCTCTCCCACAAACAGCAGTTGAAGCTAGAACAGTTGTTAATCTTAAATCTGACGTAGATAGGTTTTTGTTAAGCTAAGGTTTAAGGGACGGGCCAAATGCAGATATACAGATCAGCCATCATCTCATTAAATGGAGGGGACAGGCCCGAGGGGCTGAATGGCAAGGTCTGAGAGACTATTTCCCCCGAATGGACAGTCTAGAATGAGGCCAAAGATTCAGGGCAAGGGATTGGCCATTGACTGGGATGAGGAGAATCTTCTCCTCTCAAAGGGTTCTGAATTCTCCATCCCAGGGAACTGGGGGTGCCTCGGCGTGTTCAAGGTTGAGATCGATAGACTCAGAGATATGGGGAGGGGGCAGGCAAGTGGAGTAGACAATCAGCCGTGCTCATGTTAAATAGGGGAGCAAGCTCAAGAGATGTATGGCCACTCTTAGTCCCTATGTTCTTCAGAGAGGCCATACCAATGTCTTGTGGGAAGGGGCAATGTTGGTTTATGCTGTGAGAGGTTCTCCTCCAGTTAATTTTTAATCGGGGATGTGGGCGTCGCTGGCTAGCCAGCATTTATTGCCCATCTCTAATTGCCCTTGAGAGAGAGTGGGGAGCTGCCTTCTTTAGCGCTGCAGTCCATTGGTGTAGGTACACCCACTGTGCTGTCAGGAAGGGAGTTCCAGGGTTTTGACCCAGCGACAGTGAAGGGGCGATGATATATTTCAAAATCAGGATGTTGAGTGGCTTGGAGGGGAACTTGCAGGCGATGGTGTTCCCATGTATCTGCTGTCTTTGTCCTTCAAGATGATGGAGGTCGCAGGTTTGGAAGGGGCTGTCAAAGGAGACTGTGTGAGTTGCTACATCTGGTAAATGGTACACACTCTGCCACTGTGCATTGGTGGTGGAGGGAGTGAATGTTTAAGGCGATGGATGGGGAGCAATCAAGCGGGCTGCTTTGTCCTGGATGGTGTTGAGCAGTGTTGGCAGTGTTGTTGGAGCTGCGCTCATCCAGGCAAGCGCATCCAGCGGGAGTTACGGAGGGTGAATTGGGACCGCAATTTTCCGGCCGATGGGATTCTGCACTGAGCTCAAATCTCTGGATTGGGGTTTAAACCCACAGAGCTCTGACCTACAATTGCCGTCAGACTCGGACGCAGCAGGAGGCTGGCCGCCAACTGATGTGTCGGTGGCCTCGGCTGTCATTGGCCCCGCCTGCTGTGGACCAGGTATGGATGGCAGATTTCCTCCCCTAAAGGGAACCGTTTTTTAAAAAATGGTGATCTGCTGGTTTCATGGTCATCATTACTAGTTTTAACTATTTATTTCACATCTACTTAACTGACTGAACTTTAAGGTCCCCAGCTGCGATGGTGGGATTTGAACTTATGTTTTGGGGATCATTAGCCTAGTCCCCAGCACTATTAACTCAAACCCTAAACACTATGCTACTTTTCCCTCCACTATGTGTTGATTGGATTTTTAAAAAAAATTAAGAGTACCCAATTCATTTTTCCCAATTAAAGGGCAATTTAGCGTGGCCAATCCACCTACCCTGCACATCTGTGGGCTGTGGGGGCGAAACCCACGCAGACACGGGGAGAATGTGCAAACTCCACACGGACAGTGACCCAGAGCCGGGATCGAACCTGGGACCTCGGCACCGTGAGACCGCAGTGCTAACCCACTGCGCCACCGTGCTGCCCACGTTGATTGGATTCTAGATAACCAACATAGATTTGAGCCAGAACTTTACTTTAATGTCACAACTCTAAGGTGCTGGCCACAATGGCATGGCACTCGAAGGCAGGGGTGTAAGGCTGGGGTTGAGTGGGATCACGAGGGCTGCAGGAAGATCACAGTAACTTAGTGTCATGGAATCATTAGGGTACAGAAGGAGGCCATTCGTCTCGAATGTGCCCATGCCAGCTCTCTCTCTCTCTCTGTAGAGCAATCCAGTCACTCCCATTGCTCAGCTCTATCCCCATAACCCTCCATGCTTATTTCCTACCATGCACATCCAATTTCCTTTTGAAATCATTCCTCGTCTCTACTTCCATCCCCCTCATGGGCAGTGGGTTCCTAGTCATTACCACTTTCTGCATAAAAATGTGTCCGTGTCCCCCTCCCCACCCCCCGCAGTTCTTACCCAAAACCTTCCACCTGTGTCCCCCTATAGCCCTCATGCTCTCTGCTAATGGGAAATGCTTTACTTTGTCCACCTTGTCTAAACCTGTCATCATCTTTTGCACCTCCGCCCGATCTCCTCCCAATTGCTTTTGTTACAAGGAAAACAACCCCAGCTTCACCACTTGTATCGCCCATTCCTGGAACCATTCTGGTAAATCCCCTCTGCACCCCCTCGAGAGCCTTCGTAAAGTGTGCTGACAAGGACTATCTGCAATACTCTGGCAATAGCCCGATCAGAGCCTGATAAGGGTTCAGCATAACTTCCCTGTTTGGTACTTGACGTCTCACATTATGGAGGCCCAAGGTCCCAAGTGCTTTTTTAACTATTTATTCAGGATGTTCCGCCACCTGCATGGTATTTGGAATTGTCCCACCTCTCCCCCCGCTTCTCTATGTTTCATTCAATATACTGCTTGTTAGCTTATCTATGTCCTGTTGCATTCCATTGGTGCCCTCTATTGAACAAAGAACAAGAACAAAGAAAAATTACAGCACAGGAACAGGCCCTTCGGCCCTCCAAGCCTGCGCTGATCCAGATCCTCTATCTAAAACTGTCGCTTATTTTCTCAGGATCTGTATCCACCTGCTCCCTGCCCATTCATGTATCTGTCCAGATACATCTTAAATGACGCTATCGTGCCCGCCTCTACCACCTCCGCCGGCAAAGCGTTCCAGGCACCCACCACCCTCTGCGTAAAGAACTTTCCACGCCTATCTGCATTAAACTTTTCCCCTCTCACCTTGAACTCGTGACCCCTAGTAATTGAGTCCCCCACTCTGGGGGAAAAGCTTTCAAGTTTGGTACTGGCAAATTTTGTAGATAATGAAACTCGGAACTTAACTGAGGTAAGGCCTTGGAGTGAACAGTGTCAGAAAAGGGGTTTTCCAAGAGGGGTAACAGGCAATGGGGACAGAGGCTAAAGGGACATGTGTTTCCAATGCTTTAGCAATTCTCTCATACACAGATATTCCTTGTTCTCCTCAAATACAGAATCAACTGCTCTCTTCATTGTATTAAAATCAAGGCACGTACCATTGTCCCCTACCCCTCTGGCTAGGGTGTAACTCATCCTCAAACCTCAACTCCCTCACTCTTTCCTTGCTCTCCCGCCATCTTTTAAACACACAACGCCAATGAGATCCAGCGCAGAATTCTTCACCTGTTGCTCTGTGTCCGTAGCGAGGGATTCGAACCACGACCGTAGGAGGATCCTCGGATCAAAAAGCAACACTTGCCGGTTGTGTTTTGCTCGCTAGCGATCCTGTTGTTGGAACAGACACATTTTTTAAAAAGTTCTTGCACAGGATTTGGGTGCCCACTAGAAAGGCCAGCATTTATTGCTCATTCCCAGCCCTGGGTAGACGCAGGAAAGATGTTTAATCAGGACACTGTGTTCACACCGAGTAAAAAAGAAACGTTGCTTTATTTACACAAACGATACATACACCGCCCATTAGATCTCCATCTGTCGGTGCCTTATTGGCCGACCTTTACAGAGGTTAATAGAGATCGCCCGCCCCTAGGTGGGGAGCTTGTACTCAGTAAGGAGCATGGGGAAGATAATCAGTCCCGTCCTGTAGACCCCATGCAGGCCAATACAGGATGCTTCCCCTGGCAGGGGTAGGGGGTGAGGGGGGGGGGGGGGAGCGGTACCGAGAACCAGGGGACACAGTCTCAGAATGTGGGGTAATGAGATGAGGAGGACTCTCTTCACTCAAGAGGAAGCTGAATCTTTGAAATTCTTTGTCCCAGAGGCCAGTGGAGGATCAGTTGTTGAGTATGATCGATAGATTTCTGCATTTTAAAATCGAGGGATACGGGAATACTGAAGGGAAATGGTGTTGAATTGGAAGATCAGCCATGATCTCAATGAATGACAGAGCAGATACCAAGGGGCTGAATGGCCTACTGCTCCGGTTCCTTATTGTCCGCCGCTGGGGAATTTGGAGGTTGGTTCACCTTTTTAAACCAATACAAATAGTGCTAGGCCATTTCTGACATAGTTAAATGGTCAACCGCATTGCTGTGACCATGGGTCACATGTAGGCCAGGCCAGGCCAGGTAAAGACAGCAGATTTCCCTCCCCAAGGGGGCATTAACGAATCAGATGTTACGACACTCCAGTAGTCTCACGATCGCTGTTAATGAGACAAATTAATTGAATTTGAACCCCCCCCCCCCCCCCCCCATGCCGCTTCAACCTGCCAAAGGGGATCTGAGCTCACATCGGAGCATTAATCCGGACCTCTGGAATATTACTCCAGTAACATTACTACCGGGCACGCCGGCACTCATGGTTTGAGGAGTTTTAAAAATTGCGGACAATTCGAAGTTGGAATCAGAAATCTGTCTGAAGCCCAAATGAATTCCGATGAGATTACAGCACGACTGAAGTTAAACAGGATACCGCGGATAGATTTAACAATCCACAAGATGCGTGCACTCAACACAATCAAAGTACTGCCAGAACTTCCATTACCATGATGTTTTAAGAGGGTACTTAACATTTCCACCTTTTTTTTTATTGGCTTTCGGAGATGACCAAAGTGCTGGGGTTATTTATCCGGCATCCGAGAAGTTGTTATTTGGAATCGCTCGCATTCCGTGAAAGGAGATCTTGCCTTTCAGATGTGATTTAAGCATCAACATTTACCTGTTCCAAATCCTAATAGGAATGCTGGACACTACAAAGAACTGGTCTGTGTCAACGAGGGGAGTGAGCGAGCACTTGAACCACAACGGAGCATTGTCAGTTTCAACAGCTGTTTGTTTGGACGCTGTGTTCTAAGCATGAAAGGATCCCACGCAATATACTTACTCCCCTTTATTGATTTAGCTGGTGGTTAATTGTGTTCTAAGGGAGAAAGCCTCCATACAGAGAGACACCACCAAGGTTCAAAAGCGTAGGCGAAGCAATGACATCAATCAAGAGATAACGGTGAGACAAGGCCGGGCTTGGGTTTCAAGTCTGAAGATTGTAGGATATGAAGAAGGAATTTGCATTTATGTAGCAGCTTTCGCAACCGCAGCTCGTCACTTGGTGATTTGGAGCCAATGGCGTGTGTTTTGGAGTGTGGTCATTGATTCAATGTAGGGGACACAACAGGCAGCTTGGTGGCGTCGCCCTATAGCTGCTCCTGTCAGGAGATGTATGTCTCACTTGTCCATCTTGCGCCACCCTCACACATCCACTGTAGCTCGGCTACATCACAGCTCTGTGATGTCAACCGCCCAACTAGGCCCAGGACAACCCCACTTTCTGCTGCCCTCCACATTGTTCTTGACAAGAGATAACTGAAGCTTTTCAGCTCTGATCACGGTAGCATGGTGGATAGCACAATTGCTTCACAGCTCCAGGGTCCCAGGTTCGATTGCGACTTGGGTCACTGTCTGTGCGGAGTCTGCATATCCTCCCCGTGTGTGTGTGGGTTTCCTCCGGGTGCTCCGGTTTCCTCCCACAGTCCAAAGGTGTGCAGGTTAGGTGGATTGGCCATGATAAATTGCCCTTAGTGTCCAAAATTTCCCTTAGTGTTGGGTGGGGTTACTGGGTTATGGGGATAGGGTGTAGGTGTTGACCTTGGGTAGGGTGCTTGTTCCAAGAGCCGGTGCAGACTCGATGGGCCGAATGGCCTCCTTCTGCACTGTAAATTCTATGATAATCTATGAAATGGTCAAAATACCGACACCTTCATTTCTGGATGTCACTTTTTTTAGGGTTCTTTTTGCTGTTGCCATTTCAAGCACCTCTTCATTTGTCTTCTGGTCTGTATTGTGATGTCGATTGAGAGCTAAATATTGTGCAGGACTTTGGGGATAACTCCTCTGAGCTTCTTTGAAATAGTGCCATGGGACCTTTTGCATCTACCTGAGAGGGCAGATGGAGGCCTTAGTCTCGCATCTCATCTAACAGACTGACACTCACTCAATACTGACTAGAGTGCCAGTCGAGACCGTGTGCTTAACTCTCGTGAGTGAGATTCAAATTTGTGGACCCTGGCTCAGAGACAAGAATGCTGGGAGAGATGGGAAAATGGGAGAGATAAGGAGTTCTGCGGTTTTCTGGTCCTGGCAAGGAATGAAACAGCGAAGAAGACCCTTTCCCACCACCCCCTACCCTTCCTCACCCTCTCTATTTTTCCCACACAGAAGGGAAAGGTGCAGGGAGAAGGAAGGGAAATGTTAGACAAGATCATTCCGTAATCCCGATCTTTCTACAATGGAACCAGCAGTGAGTGGATAATGGGCGACAATGGGTTCTCTCTTTGTAAAGCCAGCAGTGATGGAGCCATGTGGTGCAGCGGTAACTGGACTAGTATTACAATATAGCCTAATTCTTTGGGAGCGGGGGAGGGGGAGGCGGGGTGAGATATGGGTTCAAATCACAAAATGGCAGAATTTAAGATCAGTGAATAAATCAGGAATTAGAACATAGAACATAGAATGATACAGTGCAGTCCAGGCCCTTCGGCCCACGATGTTGCACCGAAACAAAAGCCACCTAACCGACACTATGCCATTATCATCCATATGTTTATCCAATATACTTTTAAATGCCCTCAATGTTGGCGAGTTCACTACTGTTGCAGGTAGGGCATTCCACGGCCTCACTACTCTTTGCGTAAAGAACCTACCTCTGACCTCTGTCCTATATCTATTACCCCTCAGTTTAAAGCTATGTCCCCTCGTGCCAGCCATTTCCATCCACGGGAGAAGGCTCTCACTGTCCACCCTATCTAACCCCCTGATCATTTTGTATGCCTCTATTAAGTCTCCTCTTAACCTTCTTCTCTCCAACGAAAACAACCTCAAGTCCATCAGCCTTTCCTCATACGATTTTCCCTCCATACCAGGCAATATCCTGGTAAATCTCCTCTGCACCCGCTCCAAAGCCTCCACGTCCTTCCTATAATGCGGTGACCAGAACTGTACGCAATACTCCAAATGCGGCCGTACCAGAGTTTTGTACAGCTGCAACATGACCTCCTGACTCCGGAACTCAATCCCTCTACCAATAAAGGCCAACACTCCATAGGCCTTCTTCACAACCCTATCAACCTGGGTGGCAACTTTCAGGGGTCTATGTACATGGACACCTAGATCCCTCTGCTCATCCACACTTCCAAGAACTTTACCATTAGCCAAATATTCCGCATTCCTGTTATTCCTTCCAAAGTGAATCACCTCACACTTCTCTACATTAAACTCCATTTGCCACCTCTCAGCCCAGCTCTGCAGCTTATCTATGTCCCTCTGTAACCTGCTACATCCTTCCACACTGTCGACAACACCACCGACTTTAGTGTCGTCTGCAAATTTACTCACCCACCCTTCTGCGCCTTCCTCTAGGTCATTGATAAAAATGACAAACAGCAACGGCCCCAGAACAGATCCTTGTGGTACGCCACTTGTAACTGAACTCCATTCTGAACATTTCCCATCAACCACCACCCTCTCTGTCTTCTTTCAGCTAGCCAATTTCTGATCCACATCTCTAAATCACCCTCAATCCCCAGCCTCCGTATTTTCTGCAATAGCCTACCGTGGGGAACCTTATCAAACGCTTTACTGAAATCCATATACACCACATCAACTGCTCTACCCTCGTCTACCTGTTCAGTCACCTTCTCAAAGAACTCGATAAGGTTTGTGAGGCATGACCTACCCTTTACAAAGCCATGCTGACTATCCCTGATCATATTATTCCTATCTAGATGATTATAAATCTTGTCTCTTATAATCCCCTCCAAGACTTTACCCACTACAGACGTGAGGCTCACCAGTCTATAGTTGCCGGGGTTGTCTCTGCTCCCCTTTTTGAACAAAGGGACCACATTTGCTATCCTCCAGTCCTCTGGCACTATTCCTGTAGCCAATGATGACATAAAAATCAAAGCCAAAGGTCCAGCAATCTCTTCCCTGGCCTCCCAGAGAATCCTAGGATAAATCCCATCAGGCCCCGGGGACTTATCTATTTTCAGCCTGTCCAGAATTGCCAACACCTCTTCCCTACGTACCTCAATGCCATCTATTCTAATAGCATGGGTCTCAGCATTCTCCTCCACAACATTATCTTTTTCCTGAGTGAATACTGACGAAAAATATTCATTTAGTATCTCGCCTATCTCTTCAGACTCCACACACAACTTCCCATCCCTGTCCTTGACTGGTCCTACTCTTACCCTAGTCATTCTCTTATTCCTGACATACATATAGAAAGCTTTTGGGTTTTCCTTGATCCTTGATCCTACCTGCAACCACCAAGTGCTGGTTGCTGCGAATTGCAACCACCAAGTGCTGTAAAAACTCATCTGGTTCATTAGTGACTTTTAGGTCGCAGTAGGGATTCTGCGGGAGGAAATCTACATTTAACTCCGCTTCCACAGTAATGTGGCTGACTCCTACCTGCCCTCCGAAATGGCCCAACAGGCTATTCAGTTCAAGGTAGATAGGGACGCGTAGTGATCTGTACATCTGCACATACACCAGGGACTACAGCACAGATGTAACAGCCACAGCATCACTAGAGGGCAGCACCAGAGGCGGGTATAAAGGGTCAGACCCAAGGGAGGATCCGCCTCTTTCAGAAGCACAGGGCTAGTGAGCAGCAGCACACAGAGACAGCTCAGCATAGGCAGCTTACCTTAGCTTCTCTTGTTTTGCCTCTTGACTGTATAACGTCTGGTTGAGCTCTGGAGACAGAACAAACCTACTGAATAAAGTATTTGTGTTAACTGGAAGTCTACAACCTTTATTCAGACTTAGAGAATAACATATGGTACCAGGAGTGATTTCAGAAAAGCTAGCTAGACACCAGCAAAAGAAGAAAAACTTGCACCGGACATTCAAACAAGGAAGGCTTCGCAGCATTCGGACCCTTCGGAGACCAATCGGCAAGATGGATCCAATTCAAGCTCCACGCCTGCTCAAAACCACCGGTAATATTCATTCCAATTGGAAACATTTCATACAACAGTTTAATATCTATCTGGAAGCTAAGGATCTGACCACTGCGTCTGATGCCAGAAAAATAGCCTTGCTTTTATCCCTGGCAGGGCCGCAGGCATTAGGAATATATAATCCTTTCACTTACCCAGAAAGGGAGGACAAGGGCAAGCTGGAAATAATAGTAAAAAAATTTGAAGACCACTGCTAAAGTAAATGAAATCTTTGAAAGATTCAAGTTGACCAAGCGTCTGCATAAACCTGTAGAATCTTTCAATAGTTTTGTAACTGATTTAAAGTTGCTGGCTCAGTCCTGCAGCTATAAAAACTTGCGTGATTCCCTCATCAGAGACCAAATAGTAAATGGCATATCTGATGAAGGACTCAGAAAATGGTTGTTAAAACGCAAAGACCTAACCCTGAAAATGGCTATGCAAAAATGCTCTATACATGAGAAAAGTAAAGAAGAGTACGAAGAATTTGCTTACCGGGATCAAGGCCTTCACCACGAGGTCGAACCAGTCAAGATGGTGGCCCAGAAAGCACTCCTACCTCGGTAATCCCGCACGCACGCACCAGGATGCGGGGCACGCGCATGCGTAGTTCGCCCGAAAATTTGAAACAGACGAAAAGCCTACTGCACATGCGCAAGCATGGAGAGACAGCATCATGACGTGTCACCGCTGCGGCCACGCCCACTTAAAAGGGCAATGTCCGGTTTCAGGCAAACAGTGTTTAAAACACAATTGCCTCACAGTGCAGAGCTGCACTGCAAATGAAAACCACGAGACAAAAATACATGAACTTCAATGTAAGAAACGTAGAATCAACGGAGCACAAAAAACCCAACGGTGATTATTCATCAGATGAGGACAACCTCGCCTGTGACAGCACGCTTGCCGTGGACACGATTGATAAAATTGAGGAACCTTGCGCAACGATCACCACGCCTCAACCGGTCAACAGCATTGACTCCAGCAGTGAGTGGACTGCAACTGTGCAAGTCAACTACTTTCTGTTAGTGTTCAAGCTTGACACTGGGGCCTCAGCCAACCTCCTCACTAGCAAAGATCTCCACTCGATTCCAGGAGACCACGCAATGATACCTGCTGCATGTAGGCTGAAGGACTACAATGGCAATCAGATTGCCTCAAAGGGATCATGCCATCTCCAAGTGGACAACCAGACGATACGCAAGCAGCTACGATTCAAGATCATGGACAATGATAAATCCTCACTGCTAGGCGCTCAGGCCTGCAAAGATTTGTGGCTGGTACAACGCATCTACATGCACACTCAGGATCCATCAAGCCTGGAAGATGAAATGCACCGCATGCTGCAAGAATATCCCAATGTGTTTAAAGGCATGGGTACCCTACCCTGCCAGTACAAGATTCTGCTGAAAACAGACGCCACACCCGTCATTCAGCCGCCCAGGAGGGTTCCAGCTCCGCTACCACAGAAGTTGAAATCAGAACTCGAAAGACTGCAGTCACAAGGCATCATATCGCGAGTCACGCAGCCAACGGACTGGGTCAGTTCTATCGTCTGTGTCAAGAAACCTTCTGGAGATCTCCGCATCTGCATAGACCCAAAGGACCTAAACCAGAGCATTCGCCGGGAGCACTACCCCATCCCCAAGCGTGAAGAGATCACGTCCGAGATGGCGAATGCTCGCATCTTCACCAAACCGGACGCCTCGCAGGGATTTTGGCATATACAGCTCGATGACTCGAGCAGATTGCTGTGCACGTTCAAGGTGCTTTTTGGACGTTTCTGCTTCAATCGCATGCCCTTTGGCATGATCGCTGCGTCAGAGATCTTCCACAGGATAATGGAGCAAATGACCGAGGGCATCGACGGTGTCAGAGTCTATGTGGACGACAGAATCATATGGTCCACCATAGAAGAAGACCACATCTGTCGCCTGAAGAAAGTGTTTCAAAGGATTCATCAATACGGTCTGGAACAGAACCAAGCAAAGTGCACATTTGCACAGACATCTGTAACATTTTTGGGCGACACCATATCATCTCAGGATGTCAGCCCAGATGAGGCGAATATCGCTGCCATGAAGACCATGAAGACGCCACATGACAAGAAGGTAGTGCTAGGATTTCTGAGCTTCGTCAATTTCCTGGGCAAGTTCACCCCAAATCTACAGGAGGTTAAGAGTAGTGAGGTCATGAGTAAGGTTTCAAAGTTGCAGGAGTGTACCGGCAGGCAGGAAGGTGGTTTAAAGTGTGTCTTCTTCAATGCCAGGAGCATCTGGAATAAGGTGGGTGAACTTGCGGCATGGATTGGTACCTGGGACCGATGTTGTGGCCATTTCAGAGACATGGATAGAGCAGGGACAGGAATGGTTGTTGCGGGTGCCGGGGTTTAGATATTTCAGTAAGCTCAAGGAAGATGGTAAAAGAGGGGGAGGGGTGGCATTGTTAGTCAAGGACAGTATTACGGAGCCAGAAAGGACATTTGATGCGGACTCGTCTACTGAAGTAGTATGGGCTGAGGTTAGAAACAGGAACGGAGGCCTATAGAGGCCTGTTAGGGGTTTTCTTTAGGCCTCCGAAAAATTCCAGAGATGTAGAGGAAAGGATTGCAAAGATGATTCTGGATAGGAGCGAAAGCAACAGGGTAGTTGTTATGGGGGACTTGAACTTTCCAAATATTGACTGGAAACGCTATAGTTCGAGTACTTTAGGTGGGTCCATTTTTGTCCAATGTGTGCAGGAGGGTTTCCTGACACAGTATGTAGATAGGCCAACGAGAGGCAAGGCCACATTGGATTTGGTACTGGGTAATGAACCAGGACAGGTGTTAGATTTGGAGGTAGGTGAGCTCTTTGGTGATAGTGACCACAATTCGATTACGTTTACTTTAGTGATGGAAAGGGATAGGTATATACCGCAGGGCAAGAGTTATATCTGGGGGAAAGGCAATTATGATGCGATGAGGCAAGACTTAGGATGCATCGGATGGAGAAGAAAACTGCAGGGGATGGGCACAATGGAAATGTGGAGCTTGTTCAAGGAACAGCTACTGCCTGTCCTTGATCAGTTTGTACCTGTCAGACAGGGAGGAAGTGGTCGAGCGAGGGAACCGTGGTTTACTAAAGCAGTCGAAACACTTGTCAAGAGGAAGAAGGAGGCTTATGTAAAGATGAGACATGAAGGTTCAGTTAGGGCGCTCGAGAGTTACAAGTTAGCTAGGAAGGACCTAAAGAGAGAGCTAAGAAGAGCCAGGGGGGGGACATGAGAAGTCTTTGGCAGGTAGGATCAAGGATAACCCTAAAGCTTTCTATAGATATGTCAGGAATAAAAGAATGACTGGGGTAAGAGTAGGGCCAGTCAAGGACAATAGTGGGAAGTTGTGCGTGGAGTCTGAGGAGATAGGAGAGGTGCTAAATGAATATTTTTTGTCAGTATTCACACAGGAAAAAGACAATGTTGTTGAGGAGAATACTGAGATTCAGGCTACTAGACTAGAAGGGCTTGAGGTTCATAAGGAGGCGATGTTAGCAATTCTGGAAAGTGTGAAAATAGATACGTCCCCTGGGCCGGATGGGATTTATCCTAGGATTCTCTGGGAAGCTAGGGAGGAGATTGCTGAGCCTTTGGCTTTGATCTTTAAGTCATCTTTGTCTACAGGAATAGTGCCAGAAGACTGGAGGATAGCAAATGTGGTCCCCTTGTTCAAGAAGGGGAGTAGAGACAACCCCGGTAACTGTAGACCAGTGAGCCTTACTTCTGTTGTGGGCAAAGTCTTGGAAAGGTTTATAAGGAATAGGATGTATAATCATCTGGAAAGGAATAATTTGATTGGAGATAGTCAACAAAGTTGTGCCTCACAAACCTTATTGAGTTCCTTGAGAAGGTGACCAAACAGGTGGATGTGGTGTATATGGATTTCAGTAAAGCGTTTGATAAGGTTCCCCACGGTAGGCTACTGCAGAAAATACGGAGGCATGGGATTCCGGGTGATTTAGCAGTTTGGATCAGAAATTGGCGAGCTGGAAGAAGACAAAGGGTGGTGGTTGATGGGAAATGTTCAGACTGGAGTCCAGTTACTAGTGGTGTACCAGAAGGATCTGTTTTGGGGCCACTGCTGTTTGTCATTTTTATAAATGACCTGGAGGAGGGAGTAGAAGGATGGGTGAGTAAATTTGCAGATGACACTAAAGTCGGTGGAGTTGTGGACAGTGCGGAAGGATGTGACAAGTTACAGAGGGACATAGATAAGCTGCAGCGCTGGGCTGAGAGGTGGCAAATGGAGTTTAATGCAGAAAAGTGTGAGGTGATTCATTTTGGAAGGAATAACAGGAAGACAGAGTACTGGGCTAATGGTAAGATTCTTGGTAGTGTGGATGAGCAGAGAGATCTCGGTGTCCATGTACATAGATCCCTGAAAGTTGCCACCCAGGGTGCGAGGGTTGTTAAGAAGGCATACGGTGTGTTAGCTTTTATTGGTAGAGGGATTGAGTTTCGGAGCCATGAGGTCATGTTGCAGCTGTACAAAACTCTGGTACGGCCGCACTTGGAGTATTGTGTGCAATTCTAGTCGCCGCATTATAGGAAGGATGTGGAAGCATTGGAAAGGGTGCAGAGGAGATTTACCAGGATGTTGCCTGGTATGGAGGGAAGATCAGGAACGAGATTCTCCGACCCCCCTCCGGGTCAGAGAATCGGCGGGGGCTGGCATGAATCCCGCCCCCGCCGGTTGCCGAATTCTCCGGCACCGGAGATTCGGCGGGGGCGGCAATCGCGCTGCGCCGGTTGGCGGGCCCCCCCCCCCCGCGATTCTCCGGCCCGGATGGGCCGAAGTCCCGCTGCTAGGATGCCTGTCCCGCTGGCATGGATTAAACCACCTACCTTACAAGGCGGCGCGGGCGGGATCCGGGGTCCTGGGGGGGGGGGGGGGCGCGCGGGGCGATCTGGCCCCGGTGGGTGCCCCCACGGTGGCCTGGCCTGCGATCGGGGCCCACCAATCCGCGTGCGGGCCTGTGCCGTGGGGACACTCTTTTCCTTCCGCCTTCGCCACGGTCTCCACCATGGCGGAGGTGGAAGAGACTCCCTCCACAGCGCATGCGCTGGAATGCCGTCAGCGGCCGCTGACGCTCCCGCGCATGCGCAGCCCGGAGATGTCATTTCCGCGCCAGCTGGCGGGGCACCAAAGGCCTTTTCCGCCAGCTGGCGGGGCGGAAATTAGTCCGGCGCGGTCCTAGCCCCTCAAGGTCGGGGCTCGGCCCCCCAAGATGCGGAGGATTCCGCACCTTTGGGGCGGCGCGATGCCCGACTGATTTGCGCCGTTTTTCGCGCCGGTCGGCGGACATCGCACTGATACCAGAGAATTTTGCCGCTTATGAGGGAAGGCTGAGGGACTTGAGGCTGTTTTCGTTCGAGAGAAGGTTAAGAGGTGACTTAATTGAGGCATACAAGATTATCAGAGGATTAGATAGGGTGGACAGTAGAGCCTTTTTCTTCGGATGGTGATGGCTAGCACGAGGGGACATAGCTTTAAATTGAGGGGAGATAGATATAAGACAGATGTCAGAGGTAGGTTCTTTACTCAGAGAGTAGTAAGGGCGTGGAATGCCCTGCCTGCAACAGTAGTGGACTCGCCAACTCTAAGGGCATTCAAATGGTCGTTGGATAGTCATATGGACGATAAGGGAATAGTGTAGATGGGCTTCAGAGTGGTTTCACAGTTCGGCGCAACATCGAGGGCCGAAGGGCCTGTACTGCGCTGTAATGTTCTATGTTCTAAATCTGTCCACGCGGACAGACGCCTTACGCAACCTCATACGAAAGACCGCTGATTTTGAGTGGACGCAACGTCACCAGAATGAATAGGTGGATCTCAAACAGCAACTGATGAAGGCACCGACCCTCGCCTTCTTCAACACAACCAGACCCAGATCTCCACTGATGCCAGCCAGGACAGGATTGGCGCCGTTCTTCTCCAACAGAACGATCAGTCTGACTGGGTCCCGGTCCAGGGCATCCAGGGCCATGACTGCAACAGAATGCAGATTATGCACAAATCGAGAAAGAATGTCTCGGACTCCTCACGGGGATTCTGAAGTCCCATGACTACGGACACGGCCTTCCCACATTCATAGTGGAAACAGACCCCCGACCGTTAGTCCACATCATAGACAAGGATCCGAACGACATGACACCTAGTCTGCAACGCATCATGATGAAGCTGCGAAGGTATGACTTCACCCTAGTATACACCCCAGGAAAAGACCTCGCCATTGCCGACGCACTGTCCAGATCAATCGACACAGACAGCTCACCACCAGCATTCATCAGAGAAATCGAGGCCCAAACACAGCTATGCACGGAAAATCTTCCCGCTTCCGATGAGAAGCTCCGACTAATTCGACAGGAGACGCAGAAAGACGCAACCTTACGGAGAGTGCTGCACCTACTCCAGCATGGTTGGACGAGGGGATAATGTCCACAATATCAAAATGTCAAGTCCGAGCTGACTGCGGCTGGTGGCCTCCTTGCTGCGCAGATTGTCATTCTGTCCACTCTACGCACTGAGATGCTATGCAAGATTCATGAAGGCCATCTCGGAATCGAAAAATGCAAAAGGCGAGCACGACAGGCTGTGTACTGGCCCAGCATGAAACAAGGCATCACTGAAATGGTCATGACATGTGACACCTGTCAAAGAACCACTGCAGCAACACAAACTCACAACATCGCCATGGACAAAATGGGCAACGGCCTATTTCATGCCACAGGTCGCGATTACGTCCTGATCATGGATTATTACTCAAACTATCCGGAGGTAATGAAACTCCCTGATCTCACATCCTCATCTGTAGTCAAGGCGTGCAAGGAGACATTCTCGCGACATGGAATCCCGCACGCGGTGATGTCGGATAATGGTCCCTGCGTCGCGAGCTGGGAATGGAAAGAGTTCTCAGACAGCTACAGCTTTCGGCATGTAACATCCAGTCCGCGCTACCCACAGTCAAATGGGAAAGTGGAAAAAGGTGTCCACATCATTAAACGACTCATCAGCAAGGCAACCGATTCACGCTCTGGCATCAACCTCGCTCTGCTATCGTACCGAGCAACCCCATTGAGCTCAGGACTGTCGCCAGCACAAATGCTCTTCGGCAGAGACATCCGGACAACCCTACCAGCAATGCAATTCCGAGACCCCGGCAACGCACCGGTTCTCGACAAAGTGCGGGAACTACGCTTCAAACCAAAACGATACTACGATCAACACGCGATCCCATAAAGCCACTGGCAATAGGTGAGACCATCAGAATCAGGGACCCAGAAGGAGGATGGTCTGATCCAGCCACGGTGACCAGACAGGCGGCAGCGCGGTCCTACATTGTCAAGTCGGCAGCGGGAATACTCTTTTGGCGCAACCATCGGGATCTATTAAAGGTTCAACCCCAAACACCGGTATTTCCTACAGTGGACCTGAATGGGTCCATTCGTCAACAGGACGTCCCTCACCACACAATGTCAGACAACACTCTCAACGACATCAAACCATCATCACCAATCCAACCGTTAAGATGCACAAGCAGCAAGGCACCCGACCAATTAGATTTATAAAGGAAATGCAAAACAAAATCAAGACAACGGACATTTCTCACAATGGACTCATAACACAGTTAATTGGCTCAGTATAACCATTATTGTTTTCAAAGTGTACAGATATGCATATTCCTACTCAACCTCTTATGTACAGTTTTCTTGATACCAGCACAGAAAGCATGTCATAGATACATAGAAGGTAGGAGCAGGAGGAGGCCTTTTGGCCCTTCAAGCCTGCTCCGCCATTCATCACGATCATGGCTGTTCATCCAACTCAATAGCCTAATCTTGCTTTCCCCCCATAGCCTTTGATCCCATTCTCCCCAAGTGCTATATACAGCCGCCTCTTGAATATATTCAAAGTTTCAGCATCAACGACTTCCTGTGGCAATGAATTAATGTCAAATAAAAAGGGGAGGATGTAGTGATCTGTATATCTGCACATACACCAAGGACTACAGCACAGATGTAACAGCCACAGCATCACTAGAGGGCAGCACCAGAGGCGGGTATAAAGGGTCAGACCCAAGGGAGGATCCGCCTCTTTCAGAAGCACAGGGCTAGTGAGCAGCAGCACACAGAGACAGCTCAGCATAGGCAGCTTACCTTAGCTCCTCTTGTTTTGCCTCTTGACTGTATTACGTCTGGTTGAGCTCTGGAGACAGAACAAACCTACTGAATAAAGTATTTGTGTTAACTGGAAGTCTACAACCTTTAGTCAGGCTTAGGGAATAACATAGGACGTGCACCAATGTTGGGCTTACCACTAATGCCCATATCCCGTTAAAGAAAAACAATGGTTCCTGTCACTCAGCAACAGGGGTGATCAAGGGGGAAGGAGGGCGGAGTCCAATACTGTAGAGAAACTGTTTGAATTCAACCTATGGAAACATGAAGAGAACAATTACATTCACCTACCACAGGGTGTCAGTACAACACTGGATTCTTCCTCCAAATATGAAGCCAGACACATTCCTCCATGGCTCATCCATTTTTCACAAGCCTTAAACGCCTGAGAAGTTAGTTCCTCTCAAGATTCTCAATAGCTTTGCCCCCTCCACTACCTCTCCACCACCACGCCCCTCACCGAGCTCACGCCCCATCCATGGCGATGGAGGAGGCAAAGAGTGGGGGGAAGGCCAGCTGGCATCTGAGTGAGCGGCGTGGGAGACGTGGCTGCTTCTCAACATGGGTGCACCTGTACCTGTGAGGACCATGGAATGAAGGAGGAGAACTTTGAATCAAAGAATGATCTGGAAAAGAGCAGATCAGAGACAAAGCTGAAACCAAGCGAGTTGATTCCAACTGGCACTTAGTAATTCCAAATGATAATCAGTAATTCCCATGATTACCCAAGGTTTGGTCACAGCTGTTACTCTCAGAGGGTGAAGGGTGGACCAGGAGTGCCAGAGAGATACCTTACCTGCCCTGGTCAGATTATTGAACTCTCACGCACTGGTTTTCCCATACAGTGCTTGGAGAGAGATGTTTGGTATTCCACCTGCCACAAATTAATTTAATAATAGTTTTGGATATTGTCAGAAGTAGGCTTACATTAACACTCCAATGACGTTACTGTGAAAATCCCCTAGTCGCCACACTCCGGCCGGCGCCTGTTCAGGTACACAGAGGGAGAATTCAGAATGTCCAGTTCACCTGACAGCACGTCTTTCGGGACTTGTGGGAGGAAACCGGAGCACCCGGAGGAAGCCCACGCAGACACGGGGAGACCGTGCAGACTCCGCACAGACAGTGACCCAAGCCGGGAATCGAACCCGGGACCTAGGCGCTGGGAAGCAACAGTGCTAACCACTGTGCTACCATGCTGCCCATAAAAGCAAGACAAGTAGTAAGCAGGATTCGAACGTGCACGGAGCAACCCCAATGGATTTCTAGTCCATCGCCTTAACCATTCAGCCACAACTACAAATTACCTTTTCTTTCTCGGGAGCTATCTGATAGCCCGCTACGCAATCTTTCTTAGCTCATCCATGTGCCTCTTGGGTTAGATAAAAAAGACTTCCCCAAGCTTTGTTTACACAATGTGAGAGAGGGACCATCAACACATTTGTCAAGGATAGACCAAACGGGCGCCTCTGAAAATGGAGAGGAGCAAGAATTGACCTTGTGGACGGAATACGTGCAGGTTAAGGAAGATTTGTGTGCAAGTATGTTGATAAAGAGAGATGAACAGAGGGTCTATATCAGTGCGCATGAAAGATGGAGAAAATATGTGTGTGTGAGTGTCGCACTTCGAAGATGGATTGAGTGTGAGAACCTATGTGAGAGAGATGGGCTGAGCATGTTTGAGACAGCTGGATTGAGCATGTCGCAGAACCGGGGGTATAAAAATATTCGCCGTATCAGTCCTAATGTGAGAGAGAAAGAAAGAAAGAGCCCATGAGAGCTGGACCAAATTGGGTCAGAAGTTGAACTTCCCTGAAGAAGGGCTGATCCATCTTCGGACATGGCAGCGTGTAAATCATGTTCTGGGCTGGCTGTAGACGCCCCAGCTCGTTCCAAAATAGCCGTTTGAAGAAGTAACAGAGACGACTCAGTTGTCAGGTTTAATCTTTCTTCCACCCTAATGGACAATCCGTCTTGACTTTCCTGGTGCCAGCATGTCACACACAAGTATTTTTGTCTTATTTATGAAACAACCCATCACATTAATTCTCAGTCTGAAATATTCACCATAACCTCTGCCGTAGAATCACAAATGCCTGAAATCATCATCAATGAATTGACAATGCAGTTTTACTATAATTTTAGCTGTGAGATATCAATAATTTTAACAAAGACTACTTGCTTATTTTCCTTGCAATAATCTATTTGCAACACCTGGCATTTTTAAGCTCTGTTTATTATCTACAGCATTTCAGATAAACCTTCCCCAGCATTAATCGAGAAACTTGGATCAAGGACTGGGGCTCCAGCAAGGTTGAGCTGAAGACCACACATCGGGAAGCAATGACCAGGAGGGCACCAAGTTTGGGATTTGAACTGCCTGCAGGCTGCAGGAGGAAGGGAAGGCCAAGGCTGTTGAGGAGGCTTTGATATCTTGGGGTAGAATGATCCAGGGAATGTCCTGATGCTTTCAACACAGTGGGGCAGACGGTGAGTTTGTCGAATTGGTGATTGGGAGGGGAGGGGGTATGTGGAGCTTAGGGGATAACATGAGCCAGCAGCTTCAAGTTTGAGGACAGGATGAAATGAATTTGGCTGATCTTTCCTTTCATTTAGTTGGTTAAATGTTGCTGTTCTTGAGAAGTTTGAGATGGTAGGAGGATTGGAGATGGAGTAGGATTTTCTGACCAGAACATTGCAAACATTCCAAACTGGCCCTCACAGAAAGTGAAAGTTTTCCACATCAATCAAGTCGCACTCTGAGGCGCTTCAACACAATTGGGACACATTTAATATTCACTTTATAGATTCAATCTGAGTCGTACAGTCCAACGGAGTTCTATACGATTCCCAGTCCCTCAGTTCACTGGCCAAAAAGGTCTTAGACCTTCCCCCTTTGTGCCTCTGTGGCGGCTGGCCCAAACTTCACTGCGTCCCTTCTGGCATGTAGTCCTGGCCTTTGGAAATGTGCAACACTCGGTCAGGGTCCAGTCTTTGCTCTGGGTGACCAACAGGTTTCGGGCAGATCAAGGTGCGTCTTTCAGCGAGTTGATGATCCTCCAGCAGTAGCTCCAGCTGGGGACCCATTTCCTCAATTCACCTTTGCTTTACTTGGTTTTTGAACTAAATATCTTGGCAAGCTTTTCCAAGTCAATGGAAAATAAAAGCCACCTGTGAGAAACCTGATTTGGAATAGCCCGAAATGACTTTAAAAAGGAACCATACAGAAGCTCTCAGCAGTTTCATTGGAGGATGGTAGTCAGTTTCTTCGTAAAAATTTTTAAAGTGTAATACTTTAAACCTTGTAAAGGTACAAAATTGTGCTTTTGGGCCAGGAGAAGGAAGCTTAGCTTTTAAAGGCCTCCTCAAGAGACTCGCAAATGAATACGCTTCATTGAAAGTTGCAATGAAATGAAAAATTAAAATCGCTTATTGTCACAAGTAGGCTTCAAATGAAGTTACTGCGAAAAGCCCCTAGTCGCCACATTCCGGCGCCTGTTCGGGGAGGCTGGTACGGGAATTGAACCGTGCTGCTGGCCTGCCTTGGTCTGCTTTCAAAGCCAGCGATTCAGCCCTGTGCTAAACCAGCCCCTAATGGTGATTACGTGGGGGTATTTTTACTTTTGTGACCCAGGCCAGATTTTAGTGAAGCCTTAATCGCGCTAATTTCCGGTTTGGATTCCCCAATCGTTTGTGCTGATTCAGCCGGTTTCTGATGAAATGCGCTGTTAAAAGCAGCGACCCAGTGGGAACTTTCACCCCACGGTCTCTCACTTGCTGCAATGGTGGTTGATTGCAAACCTCTTCACCCTCAAGCCAATTGGTTTGAAAATGCTGGCAGGGCATTGAGTGGTACTGGCTAAGGCAAGGCATGCATGTAAATCGCAGCTATTGGATAGGTACATGGATTACGGTAGAATGATATAGTGTAGATTAATTTGTTCTTAAGGGCAGCACGGTAGTATTGTGGATAGCACAATTACTTCACAGCTCCAGGGTGCCAGGTTCGATTCCCGGCTTGGGTCACTGTCTGTGCGGAGTCTGCACGTCCTCCCCGTGTGTGCGTGGGTTTCCTCCGGGTGCTCGGGTTTCCTCCCACAATCCAAAGATGTGCAGGTTAGGTGGATTGGCCATGATAAATTGCCCTTAGTGTCCAAAATTGCCCTTAGTGTTGGGTGGAGGTGTTGACTTTGGGTGGGGTGCTCTTTCCAAGAGCCGGTGCAGACTCAATGGGCCGAATGGCCTCCTTCTGCACTGTAAATCCAATGATAATCTATGATTAATCTGGGACAAAGGTTCGGCACAACATCGTGGGCCGAAGGGCCTGTTCTGTGCTGTATTTTTCTATGTTCTATGTTCTATGTCATTACTCTGTCTACAATTTCAGTAAAGGCCTTCCCAACCTAACCAAGTTCAAATAGCGAATGGCGCAATTTTGTAGAAACACTTTAACTTGTCCATTCATATCACCGCAGCTCACTATTCAAACTGCTTGTCCAGACTGTAGTTTCCTAACTTGGCGTGAAATGGCACAGTAGCACTGTTGCTTCACAGCGCCAGGGTCCCAGGTTCGATTCCCAGCTTGGGTCACTGTCTGTACGGAGTCTGCACGTTCTCCCCGTGTCTGCGTGGGTTTCCTCCGGGTGCTCCGGTTTCCTCCCACAAGTCCCGAAAGACGTGCTGTCAGGTGATTTGGACATTCTGAATTCTCCCTCTGTGTACCCGAACAGGCGCCGGAGTGTGGCGACAAGGGGCTTTTCACTGCAGTAACTTCATTGCAGTATTAATGTAAGCCTACATGTGACAACAAAGATTATTATTATTCCTTAAGCCTACTTGTGACAATAATAAAGATTATCTTGATTATTATCATTATTTTCCTCTTTTTCTTTCCCAACATTGCCATGGTCACATTTTAGCAAGGCGACTCCGGACCAGCAGACTATCCGAGGCACTTTGGGTCGGGAAAGGTGCCATACAAATGCAAGTCTTTCCTCTTTCCGTTTCCCTTTTGTTTCCCACGGTTACCATTTTGGAAAGGAGACCAGCAGACTATTCCCAGCATTCCACACCACAGCAACCTTTAATTATAATTAGGAATGTCAATCATGGCATATAACGTTGATGAAATAAGTGAAGCATATAAATGCTCCAGTGATTTCTTCCATTATACAGTCCATTATTCAGGATGTGTTTATGGTCAAACGTCCTTTCAGGTATACACGATATGTACAACATGACATTGGTCTATCTTCAATACGTTGGTAACAGCATCTCAAACATTTCATCAAGGCTGATACATAATGGGTGTAAAAATCGACAGGCACTCCAGTAAGTTCCTGTGTCGCAAACTTCCATCATGGTTCCAGTAAAGAAACTCAAGGGAACAGAGACTTTATTGAACCCCCCTCAAGGTTAGGAAATGGAGCTAGATTTGGCCTTGTGTTTAGGCCCTTCTCCTGCATTCTAATGCTCAGTTGGATTGGGTAGCCCCAGTTTCACTGGGTTAGAAGCCAGGCCAATCGGAGGGTAAAGGGCAGGATTGGGATTTGGAGCCCCGAGATGTGCGGAATGTTATGAGGAGGAATTTAAACTGGCCAGGGAAGGGGGGGTGGGGGGATGTCATAATATACACATCAGTATATGATGGTGCAAAGACACACACTGCAAGACCAATCAACACACACAACACAGCAGCCAATCACCAGTTAGGGCACGGTCACTATAAAGACAGAGGGCACTAGTTTTCCCGCTCATTCGGGATGCAGCCTCTGAGAGAGACAGAACCCGCAGTCAGTAGCACAAACATCCACCATGTGCTAGCAGCATAGGCTGGTCAGGTTAGGCATAGGTCTTCAGTCAATCTAACATAGTGTCGACCCACAGTGCAAGTATGTTTAACAGCTCTTCGTTAAATAAAATAGAGTTGTACTATTACAAGTGTTGGTAGCCTGTCTATGTTACTGCTAAGGCAAACACACTCGCCACAGATCCAGAGTCCCCAACACATCAGGGGGAGGTTAGGAAAGTGAAGAGGGTGGAAGGTTTTGAACTATTCCCTTTGCTAGTTCCGGAACTTTCCAGCCTTTGACAGGAGGCTGCCTCACGTCATCAGAGGCCCTCTTGGTCCCATCCCTTTTTAAAAAAAATATATTTTATTGAAATTTTTTTCCCTGAGCAACATTTTTCCCGCTTACAAAACAAGCGAAACGATAACAGTAACAAAACAGAAATGTTTAAACTTTTTAACAATAATAATATACAAGTAACAAAACCTCGTACTCTATTGCCCTATACTCAACTGCCTCCACCGCCCCCCCCCCCCCCTCCCCCCTGGGTTGCTGCTGCTGGTCATCTGTCTTCCCTCTAACGTTCCCCTAGGTAGTCGAGAAATGGCTGCCACCGCCTGGTGAACCCTTGAGCCGATCCTCTCAGGGCAAACTTTATCTGCTCCAGTTTAATGAACCCCGCCATATCGTTTACCCAGGCCTCCAGTCCGGGGGTTTCGCCTCCTTCCACATGAGTAGGATCCTGCGCCGGGCTACAAGGGACCCAAAGGCCACAACATCGGCCTCTTTCGCCTCCTGCACTCCCGGCTCTTCCGCAACTCCAAATAGAGCTAACCCCCAGCCTGGTTTGACCCGGGCCTTCACCACCTGCGAAGTCACTCCCGTCACTCCCTTCCAATACCCTTCCAGTGCCGGGCACGCCCAAAACATATGTGCATGGTTTGCCGGGCTCCCGCCACACCTCCCACATTTGTCCTCCACTCCAAAGAACCTGCTCAATCTTGCCCCCGTTATGTGTGCTCTATGTAGCACCTTAAATTGAATCAGGCTAAGCCTGGCGCATGAGGAAGAGGAATTTACCCTGCTTAGGGCATCAGCCCACATACCCTCCTCTATCTCCTCCCCTAATTCTTCTTCCCACTTTCTTTTTAGTTCGCCCACCGACTCCTCCCCCTCTTCCCTCATCTCTCTATAAATCTCTGACACCTTGCCCTCTCCGACCCACACCCCTGAAAGCACCCTGTCCTGTATCCCCTGTGTCGGGAGCCGCGGAAATTCCCTCACCTGTTGTCTAGTAAACGCCCTCACCTGCATATATCTCAAGAAATTCCCCTGGGGTAACTTATACTTTTCCTCCAGTGCTCCCAAGCTCGCAAAAGTCCCATCTATGAATAAATCTCCCACCTTCCTAATTCCCAACTGGTACCAGCTCTGAAATCCTCCATCCATTCTTCCTGGGGCGAACCTATGGTTGTTCCTGATAGGGGACCCCACCAGGGCTCCCCGCACCCCTCTCTGTCGCCTCCACTGTCCCCATATGTTCAGTGTTGCCGCCACCACCGGGTTCGTGGTGTACTTTTTCGGTGAGAATGGTAGCGGCGCCGTCACCAGCGCCTCTAGACTCGTCCCTTTACAGGACCTTCTCTCCAGCCTTTTCCACGCCGCTCCCTCACCCTCCATCATCCATCTACGTATCATTGTCACATTGGCGGCCCAATAATAATCTCCCAAGTTCGGTAGTGCTAGTCCTCCTCTGTCCCTACTGCGCTGCAGGAACCCCCTCCTTACTCTCGGAACTTTCTCTGCCCACACAAAGCTCGTAATGCTCCTATCTATTTTATTAAAAAGGTCCTGGTGATTAAAATAGGGAGACATTGAAATACAAATAAGAACCTCGGGAGGACCATCATCTTAATTGCCTGCACCCTGCCCGCCAGCGATAAAGGCTGCATGTCCCACCTCCTAAAGTCCTCCTCCATTTGTTCTACCAGCCGTGTCAGATTAAGTCTGTGCAAGGTTCCCCAGCTCCTAGCGATCTGAATCCCCAAGTATCGGAAGTTTCTTTCCACTTTCCTTAGCGGTAAGCCTTCTATCTCTCTACTCTGGTCCCCTGGATGTATCACATATAATTCACTCTTCCCCATGTTTAACCTATACCCCGAAAATTCCCCGAACCTCCTCAAGATTCGCATAACCTCTATCATCCCCCCCGCTGGGTCCGACACGTATAGCAATAGGTCATCCGCGTATAACGAGACTCGGTGTTCTTCTCCCCCTCTAGTCACCCCTCTCCATTTCCTGGAGTCTCTCAGCGCCATGGCCAGAGGTTCAATTGCCAGCGCAAACAACAATGGAGACAGCGGGCATCCCTGTCTTGTTCCCCTATATAATCGGAAATACTCCGATCTATGTCGACCTGTAACTACGCTTGCCGTTGGTGCCCCATAAAGTAGTCTAACCCAGCGAATAAATCCGTTCCCAAACCCAAAACTCCTTAACACTTCCCACAAATACTCCCACTCCACCCTATCAAATGCCTTCTCAGCGTCCATTGCCGCCACTATCTCTGCCTCCCCCTCCACTGGGGGCATCATTATCACCCCTAATAGCCGTTGCACGTTAACATTCAATTGTCTCCCTTTTACGAAACCTGTCTGGTCTTCGTGCACCACCCCTGGGACACAGTCCTCTATCCTCGATGCCAGCACCTTTGCTAGCAGTTTGGCGTCCACGTTCAATAGTGAAATAGGTCTATAGGACCCACACTGCATCGGATCTTTGTCCCTCTTCAAAATTAGCGATATTGTCGCCTCCGACATTGTTGGGGGTAGTGTCCCCCCTTCCCTGGCCTCATTGAACGCCCTCGCCAACAACGGGGCCAACAAGTCCACATATTTTCTGTAGAATTCCACCGGGAACCCGTCTGGCCCCGGGGCCTTCCCTGCTTGCATGCTTCCCAGTCCCTTAATAACCTCGTCCACCTCAATCGGCGCCCCCAGGCCTGCCACCGCCTGCTCCTCCACTTTTGGGAACCTCAACTGATCCAGGAACTGCCGCATCCCCTCCTCTCCCTCTGGGGGCTGAGACCTATACAGTTCTTCATAAAAGGTCTTAAACACCTCATTTATCTTTCCTGCCCTTCGCACGGTGTCTCCCCTTTCATCCCTAATTCCTCCTATCTCCCTCGCTGCTGCCCTCTTTCGCAGTTGGTGCGCCAACAGGCGACTTGCCTTTTCCCCATATTCATACCTCCTCCCCTGTGCCTTCCTCCACAGTACCTCCGCCTTTCTGGTGGTCAGAAGGTCAAACTCGGTCTGGAGTCGTCTCCTCTCCCTGTACAGCTCCTCCTCAGGGGTGTCTGCAAATTCCCTGTCCACCCTTAAAATCTCCCCCAGTAATCTATCCCTTTCCTTGGCCTCTGTTTTCCTTTTGTGGGCCCCAATAGAAATCAGCTCTCCTCTGACCACCGCTTTTAGTGCTTCCCAGACCACTCCCACAGGGACCTCGCCGTCGTCATTGACCTCCAGGTATCTCTCGATACACCCCCTCACTCTTGCACACACTCCCTCATCCGCCATCAGTCTCACATCTAATCGCCAGAGTGTTCTCTGCTCCCTGTCCTCTCCTACTTCCAGGTCCACCCAATGTGGGGCATGATCCGAAACCGCTATGGCTGAGTATTCAGCTTCTTCCACCCTAGAGATCAACGACCTTCCTAGAACAAAAAAATCTATCCGGGAGTACACTTTACGGACGTGGGAGAAGAAGGAATACTCCCTAGCCCTGGGTCTAAGAAATCGCCTTGGATCCACTCCCCCCATTTGGTCCATAAACCCCTTAAGTACCTTGGCCGCTGCCGGCCTTCTTCCAGTCCTTGAGCTGGATCTATCTAGCCCCGGGTCCAGCACCGTATTGAAGTCCCCTCCTAAAATCAAATTTCCTGCCTCCAGGTCCGGAATACGTCCCAGCATCCGTCTCATGAACCCCGCATCGTCCCAATTTGGGGCATACACATTAACCAACACGACCTCCATTCCCTCCAGCCTACCACTCACCATTACATATCTACCTCCACTATCTGCTACGATGTTCTTTGCTTCAAATGCTACCCGTTTCCCCACCAAAATGGCCACTCCTCTGTTCTTTGCGTCCAGTCCTGAGTGGAACACCTGTCCCACCCATCCTTTCCTTAGCCTAACTTGGTCCGCCACCTTTAGGTGTGTCTCTTGGAGCATAACCACGTCTGCCCTTAGTCCTTTCAAATGCGCGAGCGCTCGGGCCCTTTTTATCGGCCCATTCAGGCCTCTCACGTTCCACGTGATCAGCCTCACTGGGGGGCTACCTGCCCCCCTCCCGTGTCGACTAGCCATTACCTTCTCTAGGCCAGTCCCATATCCCGCCTCCGCGCTCCCGCTCGCTCTCCCAGCGTCGCATTCCGCCCCCGACCACCTTCTCTTTAGCCATTTCCTTTTGGATTTCCGCAGCAGCAACCCAGTTGTTCCCCCCCCCCCCGCTAGATCCCTATCTAGCTTGATTGCTCCCCCCATATCACTTCCGTAAGTCAGCTGACTTCAACTGACCCCGGCTACTCCTGCTCGCTCCTCAGCCCCCTCGGTGTGAGGGAACTCCCATCCGCCTTGCGCCTGTTTTCCCGCATTATTCTTTCTGACGCGGGAACATCCCTTTACCTGTCCCGCCTCTTATGGCGCAGCTCCCTTTCCCCTCCCCCTCTCCTTCCCCATTCTCTGACTATGTCCCGCCTCTCCCCCCTCACCGGCGCCCACATTTCCCCAGTGTCCCCCCCCTTCCCTGTTTACTTCTCGCTTAACTTTCACCATCCCATTAACAAAAACAATAATAACAACAATAACAGTTCCCTGCAGCATCAGTCCCTCAGTTCCGGTCCAGTTTCTCTTCATTGATGAAGGACCATGCTTCCTCTGCCGTCTCGAAATAATAATGTCTCTCCTGATGCGTGACCCATAGTCTTGCCGGCTGCAGCATCCCAAACTTCACCTTCCTTTTGTGCAAAACCTCTTTGGCTCGGTTGAAGCTCGCCCTCCTTCTCGCCACCTCCGCACTCCAATCCTGGTAGATCCTTACCACCGCATTCTCCCATCTGCTGCTCCGCACCTTTTTGGCCCATCTCAGGACCTCTTCTCTGTCCTTAAGGCGGTAGAATCGCACGATTATCGCCCTCGGTGGTTCTCCCGCTTTTGGTCTTCTCGCCGGGATCCGATTTGCCCACTCCACCTCCATGGGGCCCGCAGGGGCCTCAGCACCCATCAGTGAGCTCAGCATCTTACTTGCGTACGCGCCACAGTCCACTCCTTCCACACCCTCCGGGAGACCTAGTACCCTAAGGTTCTTCCTTCGCGCTCCATTTTCAAGGGCCTCAATCCTGTCAGCACACTTTTTATGAAGTGCCTCGTGCGTCTGAGTCTTGACCGCCAGGCCCAGGACCTTGTCCTCAATACCTAACACCTTCTGCTCCACCACGCGAAGTTCCGTCTCCTGGGTCTTTAAAGTCTCCTTAAGCCCCTCAATTGCCTGTAACAACGGGGTCATTACCTCCTTCTTCAGCAGGTCCACGCACCGTCTCACCACCTCGTCCTGCTCAGGCCCCCATGTCACCTGTGGTTTCTCCGCCGCCATTTTGTTTCACTCCCTCTCTCTCTCTGATCTTCTGGCTGCAGATTCTTCAGGCTGCAGCCGCCGGCGCCGGTTTTTCCCTCCGTCATTCGAGGGGGACTCCCTTCCCTCGCGCCTCGCACCGGGTTTTACGGCCGTCCAAGTCCCCGTTGGGGCTCTTAAAAGAGCCTGAAGTTCCGTCGGAGCTGGAGCCGCCGAAACGTGTGGCTAGCTCATCCCTGCCGCAACCGGAAGTCCTCTTGGTCCCATCCCTGACTCGTAAACCTCACAAGGTTACTGGCGGCGGGCACAGACAGGGCACATTCCAACATCTGGATCATGCAGTGGCCCCGAGGCGCTATCGGGACTGGGTCCTTTTCCACAACTTGTGCCAACCTTGAAGCAATGATTCCAGAAAGGATTCAACCAATTATCATGTGGTGTCACTTTTTGAGACGCCTTCTTTCACCTGTCCTGTCATTGGAATAACTAACAATGACTCTTCCCACCCCTTTTCAGAACACTGGATCTGAATATACGGCAAATAGCAATGTGACAGTAATCCAATAATCTGGCTACCTTCAGTGAGATATTGGCCTGGACACCAGGGAAAGGTTCCCTTCTCTTCAAATAGTGCCGTGGAATATTTAATGTCCGCCAGGGAGGGCAGGCCGTGCCGAGACTGCACTTCATAGAATCCCTACAGTGCAGAAGGAGGCCATTCAGCCCATCGGGTCTGCACTAACCCTCTGAAAGAGTGTCCTACCTAGGCCCACACCCCTGTCCTATCCCCATAACCCAACCTAACCTGCAGATTTTTGGACACTAAGGGGCAATTTGGCATGGCCAATCCACCCAACCTGCACATCTTTGGGCTGTGGGAGGAAACCGGAGCACCCGGAGGAAACCCACGCAGGCACGGGGAGAACGTGCAGACTCCACAGAGACAGTGACCCAAGACTGGGATCGACCAGGGTGCCTGGCGCTGTGAGGCAGCAATGCTACCCACTGTTCCACCGTGCTGCACACTTCTGACAGAACAACACTCCCTCAGTAGTGCAGCGGAGTGACAGTCTAGAACACACGCTCATGTCTCTGCAGTTGGACTTAAATTCACAAGAGACGAGAAAACTACTGTCTGAGTCAAAACATGAATTACTGTGCTCAAATGCCGTGCCCTAATAAGCATCAAGTGAGGTTTGAACCTGCAGCCAGCTGACTCGCGGTTATGTGTACTAACACTGCGGAACATCTCATACCGTCGTTCTAACACAGTCATTTTCAAACCCGGGGTTGCGACCCGCTGGTGGGTCGGGGTGGGGTGGGGGGGGGGGGGGGGGGGACTGTCGGGAGGGTTGCGGGGCCTTGCGTCGCTGCGTTGCCGACCGCGAGGCCATACCTCGAGATGTTCCCGATCGCGGGAAACAGCGCCCAACGGCTTTTTTAAAATGCCGGCTTCCAGAATGCTGGCCGTTCCGGGCGTGCGTTCCCCTTTCACAGAGCACAGGCCCGGAGCCCAGCGGGGCAGACCGCCTTCTCCTGAGGTCAGCACGCTGACCCAGGGGCAGGTTTTTAAATTCAATCTTTGGAGTCTTCCCGCTTGGAGCGGCGGCAGAGAGCAGGGCACGCACCCCGTAGACTGGTGTCACTTGCTCTGGGAAAGGTGCTCTGAGAGAGATTCCTCCATTTTGAAGCTGCCAGCAGCGCTGGTGTGAGCTCCAGGGCCTCTGGTGAACAGCCCATGAAGAAGAATCTGAAAACAGGAACAAAGCAGCATGAGGATCATTACTTGGAATGTGGGTTATTAATTGTGCCACTGTAAATCAGGGTGCAGAGCCCATGTGTGTTAGGTGCAGGGAAGCACTGGCAAATGAAAACTTAGGACCCTGAAAACTTCAAAGGCATTTGAAGAATAGGCATGGCGAGTTCAAGGGCAAACCTCCTGATTTTTTTCAACGGATGCAGCGAGAACTTAAATCACCAGCTGAAGCCATTACCAGAAATGTAACATTGAATATCAGAGCGAGTGAGATCGTGAGGACCGAGCAGCTCACCTGTCACATTAAAGGTCAGCGAAAATGGTGGGTCGTGAAGTTCGGGTGGTTGGTAAAAATGTGTTTTGGGCGAGGGTGGCACGTGGCGCAGTGGTTAGCACTGGGACTGTGGCGCCGAGGACCCGGGTTCGAAACCCGGCCCTGGGTCACTCTCCGTGTGGGGTTGGGACATTCTCCCCGTGGGTTTCACCCCCACAAACCAAAGATGTGCTGGTTAGGTGGATTGGCCGCGCTAAATTGCCCCTTAATCGGAAAAGAAAAACAATTCGCTACTCTAAATTTATATTTTTTTAAAATTGGCTTCGGGTAAAAAAGTTTGAAAAACACTGTTCTAACGGACCCACAGAATATTGATCGAGAGTTACCAGGACTTAGATGCACATCCCATAAACCCTGCGGCTGCCAGGAAACCAAGGTTTTCCTTTTTGCTCAGAGATTAGAAGGTTAAGGGAAAACCTGACCAAAGATTTCAAGGGGAGCTGTTGGGTTAGACGTGGGGAAAGTATTTCTGCTCTTTGGGGAGCACCGGGCTTGGGAAAGCAATCGAGAAAATAGATTCAAATCCTTCAGAAGTGAAATTTGGAAACATTCCTACACAGAGAGGATGGTAGAAGTTTGGAATTCTCTTCTGCAAAGGGCAATGAATGTTAGATCGGTTGCTAATGTTAAAACGGAGATTGATAAATATTTGTTAACGAAAGGTATATGATGCAAAGGTGGCTCTATCAATTTAGGCCACGGATCAACAATGATCCTATTGAATGACGGATTAGCCTCAGGAGGGTAAATGTTCTCTGTCTGTTAAGCTCCCGGCAACTTTTAAGAGGGTTAAGAGAAGCTAGCTAAGGCACTCGCTGGGGTCAGAGGTTACATATCCACTCTCTGGTGCTGTAACCTGTGGAGCAGAATGGACACGTAATCTCCCCCCCCCCCCCCTGAGCGTTGACATGTCCTGTCACAGCCCTGCACGGTTTAACATTTTTAAAAGGACTTATCTGGAATTGCAGCATCCGTCACCTAGTGAGCGAATCGGGACAGCCAGGCCACACGTAGGTCAGAATCTCAGCGGTCGATTGTTGCAGCTTTGCTTCCTGTCTAGTTCATGGCTTTGTTCAAGGAGCTGCCATGGCAACACAGTGCTTCAGATCATATGAGGCATCCCAGCGGGATTTTACCGCCCCCCCCCTGTCCCACTGGCAGGGTCTCCCAGTCCCGCCAATGGACGCTTTGCACAGATCGCCGCATTTTTCAGCCCTGCCCTGCTGTGACAGTGGCGTAAAGCCCCGCCCTGTGTTTCAGTTCTTCACTCTTTGCTCTTCTTGTCTTCGCTGTCTCTCTTTTCATCCGACAGCTCAACGTCTTCGATTCTCCTCCCTCATCCTAATAACACATCGTGGAGCAGCCCATTCAGCCCCTCAAGCCTGCTCCTTCACTCGATTACGCCATGACAGAGCTGCATCGCAACTTCATTTGTCCGCCCTAAACCCGCCTCCCTTCATACTCCTCACCCACAAAAGTCTACCAGAAGCCTCTCTCTAACCTGAATTTCCTTCCACCCCACCTCTTCAAATGTTTCCAGGGGTTCGGTGGGAAGGGAGAATCGATTGGATTCGGACCTGGTTTTTGTATTCTTCATTCATAAGGATGGTGGGACTGGTTTTTCTTACCCGTCTCTAAGAGGAGATGGCAGAGAGCCATAGCAGTCGGCTGGATTAAAGTGTTTCTTTGTCACCTTGATACAACTGAGCGGCTAGTTGGGCCATTTCAGAGGGAAGTTAAAGAGTCTACTACATTACTGTGGGTTTGGAGTCACTGTCGGACAGACCAGGTTAGGGTGGCAAATTTCCCTCCCTGAAGAACATGACTATTAATGACAGTCTGGTCGCTTCATGCTGCCATTACTGATACAAACCTTTTATTCCGGATTTAGTTAATAACTGAACTTGAGGTTCCCCAACTCTCATGGTGGGATTTGAATACATGTCTCTGGATCATTAGTCCAGGCTTCAGGGTGGCACGGCAGCACAGTGGTCAGCACTACTGCCTCACAGTGTCAGGAACCGAGGTTCAATTCCGGCCTCGGGTGACTGTCTGTGCGGAGTCTGCACGTTCTCCCCGTGTCTGCGTGGGTTTCCTCCGGGCGCTCCGGGTTCCTCCCGCAGTCCAAAGACGTGCAGGCTAGGAGGATTGGCCGTGCTAAATTGCCCCTTAGAATCCAAAAGGCTAGGTGAGATTACTGGGTAACGGGAATAGGGTGGGGTAGTGGGCCTAGGGAGGGTGCTCTTTCCTAGGGATGGTGCAGACTCGGTGGGCCGAATGGCCTCCTTCTGCACTGTAGGGATTCTATGATTATGGGTCCAGTAATGTAATCACCGTGGTGCTGTGTTACAGTTCACTCAGGAAGTTTGATTTGCTGTGGGAGCATGTATTTTTAGGTGCATGGCGAAGCCTGGAGCTATAGATAGTGATGGTAGACTATAGGTAGTGATGGTAGACTATAGGTAGTGATGGTAGACTATAGATAGTGATGGTAGGCTATAGATAGTGATGGTAGACTATAGATAGTGATGGTAGACTATAGGTAGTGATGGTAGACTATAGGTAGTGATGGTAGACTATAGGTAGTGATGGTAGACTATAGATAGTGATGGTAGACTATAGATAGTGATGGTAGACTATATTTCCATTACATGGCTGACTAGGAATCTCCCCCGCTCTTTCTTCGTGTCTCTGCCGTGTGGTGGAAGGATTTTGCACGTTGACATTCAACCTGTTCGGACGCGTATGGACCACCTTCCTTGACCGTTAGGTCCTGGGGCGGGACTCAGAGGCAGGGGGCACTCACCCACTGCTCCGCCAGACTGTCCTTACGCCTCTGTGCCCGTTATTTCACTTATTCTTTGTGCCACACATTATTCCCAGCCCGGAGAACGGGCATTGCTAACCGCTCGCTCAGCCTCTGCCATTATCCTTGTGCGACCACCGGGTGGGTGGTCAGCAAAGGGCAGCAATGGAGGCGTGACCCCTTCCCTCTACAATTCACCACTTGTCCCAGTGGTGGATAAAAATGGTGGGGGTGGTGGTGGTGGTGGGTGTGGGGGCGCAAATCTGAAACAGGCGACCAGCCCGTTTTCTAACCTGTTGTCTCACATCGCCTGGTTAGGATCTACCTGCTTGTGTGTGTGTGCCCCCACAGCAATGAGACTGACCTTGGTTTGTGGGGGTCCCAGGGTCAGAGGTCGGGTCAATCTCCAGCGCGTTCTGTCCACTTGCCTTCCAGCTGAACCTGCTTTTTAACTCTGAAGGTGATGGAAAGACGCATGAGACTTTCAACAAGGGGTGGGTTGGGTTAGAGGTGGATGTAGGTTTAATATGGACACAGGAGGTCCGTGCCGAATAAGAACAAAGAACTTTGGTTCATTTGCAGTTAGTGTGTATACCACTCCCGGTAGATCCCCACCGGGACTCCCCTGGTGGGTGCCTTACTGGCTGATCTTTTACACGCAGCTGAATGGAGTTCTCCCGCCCCTCAGTGAGGGAGCTTGTACCCCGCGAAAACCACGGGTAAGATAATCATTCGCACTCCGTATGCAGGATATGACAGTGGGCATTGCCACCGAGGTAGAAATAGGCTTTTGTTGTGACAGAGATAGACATGGGGCGCGATTCTCCGATCACGGGACAGAGTGTCCGTGCCGTCCTGACGGCGCAAAACGGGGGCGGGCACTAGCGATTCTGTCCCCCACAGGGGGCCAGCTCGGCACTGGAGCGGTTCACGCCATTCCAACCTCACTTCCTGCCGCGCACTGGGGGCGGCGGCAACCCGCGGATGCGCGGTGGCTTTACGGAACGCGCCGGCCCCGACGCAACATGGCACGGGGATCCTGGGGCAACAAAGTGGGCCTGGGGTAGGAGAGGCCAGCCCGCCGATCGGTGGGCCCCAATCATGGGCCAGACCCCATCGGAGCCCCCCCCCGCCCCCGGGGACGGAGCCCCCCCCCCCCACAGGCCGCCCCCCCTCCCCCCCCCCCCCCCACAGGCCGCCCCCCCGACCCTTCGCGCAGAGTTCCCGCCAGCAGCGCCGGCGGGACTCTGCTTTTTCCACCCGGCCGCTCGGCCCATACGAGCCGGGGAATCGGCGGCCTCGTACAGCGGCCCGCGACCGGCGCCGCGCCAAACACGCCGACGCAAATGCCGCCGATTCTCCGCACCCCGGAGAATCGCTCGCCGGCGTCGGGGTGGCGTGGCGCGGTTGCGGCGATTCTCCGGCGCGGGGTTGGGAGAATCACACCTATGGGCTTCGAACCTTAGCTCCAGATCAAACATATCAACACCTATGAACAATTTTAATTTGTTACATTCAATTTGGGTACACTGGACACTGCTGGAGCAGATCTGTATTGATGAGCTGACTTTGTTTTATGGGTGAGGTAATATGCGCTTGCAGACCAGCTAGCGATTCTGAGGATGAGATTTGTACATGCAAATCTTTTCCATAGCCAACCCACACACCCGTCCAACCCCTCTGTGGACGGCACTGTCACCTCTGAGCCGGAAAGTTGTGGGTTGACCTCCACTCCGAAGAAGTGAGCGCGTTAGCAGATTGATGCTTCAGTCCAGCGCAGCGCTGAGGGAGTGCCGCACTGTCGGAGTCGCCATCTTCCCACTGAGTGATTCAGGCAGCTGGAGGAGATGCCGTACCCCTAACAATCTGCACGTTGTCCCCGTGTCTGCGTGGGTTTCCTCCGGGTGCTCCGGTTTCCCTCCAAAGTCGGATTGGCCATGATAAATTGCCCTTAGTGACAAAAAGGTTAGGAGGGGTTATTGGGTTACTCGGATAGGGTGGAAGTGAGGGCTTAGGTGGGTCAGTGCAGACTCGATGGACCGAATGGCCTCCTTCTGCAGTGATGTTCTTATTTTCGATTCTTGTGTTGTCCCTTCCTGCTACCTCTAGTTTATAACAATCCTTGGAACTCTGCCAATTTTAAAACGTTGCCTTTTTCTTCTATGAAGCAGACACTGACTTTCAGCTTGAGCCAACATTTCATAAAGTTCACCGAAGCTGAGCAGATATATTTGTTTTGACAAGGGCCCCACAATGGCTCCATTGACAAAGCACGGAGGCGATTTTGTGATGAATTCAGTTTTCTTAAGTCTGACATCTTTCCCTTCCACACATCTCCAGCAGTACGTTTTCCCCGGAAGATGACACATTAACTCCCTCACACAATGTGCTATTGTCTATCCCAATCCCTGTCGATTCTGACCCCTCCCTCAATGTGGAAAATGCCCACTGGCCAAAGTGCACAGTCTTTTTCCCAAAACGAACATCACGGATTTCAATATTCACAACAGCCTCGGCACAGGTAGGCAAGTTAAACTGGTTACCTCAGAGTACTAGTTAAACTCAGGTTAAACTAGCTACCTCATATTACTAGTTAAACTTAGGTTAAACTAGTTACCTCAGATGACTAGTTAAACCCAGGTTAAACTAGTTACCTCATATTACTAGTTAAATGTAGGTTAAACTAGTTACCTCAGATGACTAGTTAAACGTAGGTTAAGCTAGTTACCTCAGCGTACTAGTTAAACTAGCTACCTCAGAGGCCCTGAGAGATAATCCCGTCACCGTGGGGAAAAATAGATAAGACTCGTTGGTACCCATGACACATCCCACTGTGAGAATCTTCAGTGGGTGATCCCCAATGAACAAGAGATTGTACCAGCATCAAAATCACAAAGGGACCAACATTAAACATGGCAAATTATTGTAAGGCTTTGTTTTATTACTGAGAAGCCTGTTTTTAGTGCAGGAAACCACATGAAAAATAAAGGACAGGGGTTTGGGTCAAGGAGGACATGGTGCTCCTTGAGTGGTGTCCAGTTTGATCAAGCCCTTACATTGTCGGAGGTAGGGAGGGCAGAAAATTCTCTGAGGGGCGTTTTAGGTTGGAAGCCTTTGTCAAATTAGTTAATACTTCAATTTTTGGAGTGAGATCACGCTTTGCCAAATCTTGCAACCAGCTGATGAAACAGCTTTTCGTCCATCCCATCAGTTAAGGCTTGGTTTGGAACTCAAATTCCAGAGGTTTAAGCCACAGCGACCGCTCGCGTGCAAGAATGAGAGCGACTGAGCGATACTGCACAGGTGTTAATCAAACACTTCAGACCATGGGACATTGAAACAATGGTTAGCAAAGCCAGACGATAATTTTCCCACCTTGACACAGACTGATTAATGTGCGAGCACATTGTAAAACTGTCAATCAACCACTGGCTAAATAAATCAGTTTTATGAAGAAAGTGCAAATGGAACATTGCAAGCCCTCTTTGCTCCCCTGTTATTAATGGCTTTTTGATCCATGCTCTGAAGCCCGGACAGAAAGATTTAGTTCCAGCGGCAGACAAATGTGAAAAGCGTTACCTTGCTTCAATGAGCTAGTGGAACTCTTTTCTCCTCCGACGGCCCAGCCTGTCAAACAACATGTTGGGAGAGAGAGGAAAGCACCTGATAGATTTTTTTTTGTCCAGTTTTACTGCTCCTCTTGACAAAGAAAGACAGACAAAAAAGAAATAAAGAAAGGTTTGCACTTCTGTAGCACCTTTCCCAACCTCAGGGGCTGGGTTCTCCGTTTCAGCGACTACGTGCTGACGCCAGCAGAATATGTGTGGTCCTTTATGACCCCCAAATCCCGATTCCGGGGCCGGTGAGGGGCTAGCACCCGCCCCGTGTGAAACTCCTGCCTCCACGCTGAAAACGGCCGGAGAATGGACGGGTCCCTGGCCCCGCATGCGCACGGCTGACGACCTGCGGTGGTCGCAATGTACGACACGGCGCCGGCCTTGCGCGGACCCGACCCACCATCTGCGACCACCAGTCCCCCCAGCACTCACGGAAGCCCTCCCCCCAGTCAGCGGCATGGATCCCGGCCGTGCACGGCGCCGCTGGACACAGTCCGCAGCTGCCACGCCGGGTTCCTACACAGCTGAGACCACATGTGTCCCGCGGCATCAGGAACTCGGCCCATTGGCGCGGAGCATCGCGGGAGGGCTGGCCAATGACGCGCCAACGCCGTTACAATGGCGCCCGATGCAATGATGCCATTTCGGAGCATGGCTGACCAGCGTCAAACCGGCGCCGATTTCAGCGTCAGAATCGATTCTCCGCCTGATCGCCAATTACAATATCGGCTTTGGGCAACGGAGAATCCCGCCCCTCTCAAAGCACGTACTCGTCAGCTAAATACTTTCGGTCTCTGTATTCATGCAGTAAATTTTGCAACACTGTGATAATGAGCAGATCATCTGTGTGCTTTCAGCCATGCTGCTCAGAAAGATGAATATTGGACCAGGGACCGCGAACATAGAACATTACAGCGCAGTACAGGCCCTTCGGCCCTCGATGTTGCGCCAACCTGTGAAACCACTCGAAAGCCCATCTACACTATTCTCTTATCGTCCATATGTCTATCCAATGACCATTTGAATGCGCTTAGTCTTGGCGAGTCCACTACTGTTGCAGGCAGGGCATTCCACGCCCTTACTACTCTCGGAGTAAAGAACCTACCTCTGACATCTGTCCTATAGCTATCTCCCCTCAATTTAAAGCTATGTCAACTCATGCTAGACATCACCATCCGAGGAAGAAGGCTCTCACTGACCACCCTAACCAATCCTCTGATCATCTTGTATGCCTCAATTAAGTCACCTCTTAACCTTCTTCTCTCTAACGAAAACAGCCTCAAGTCCCTCAGCCTTTCCTCATATGATCTTCCCTCCATACCAGGCAACATTCTGGTAAATCTCCTCTGCACCCTTTCCAATGCTTCCACATCCTTCCTATAATGCGGTGACCAGAATTGCACGCAATACTCCAAATGCGGCCGCACCAGAGTTTTGTACAGCAACATGACACTCATGGCTCCGAAACTCAATCCCTCTACCAATAAAAGCTAACACACCGTACGCCTTCTTAACAACCCTCTCAACCTGGGTGGCAACTTTCAGGGATCTATGTACATGGACACCGAGATCTCTCTGCTCATCCACACTGCCAAGAATCTTACCATTAGCCCAGTACTCTGTCTTCCTGTTATTCCTTCCAAAATGTATCACCTCGCACTTTCCTGCATTAAACTCCTGTCCTTCCTCGAAATAGTGTTGTGAGATCCTTTATGGCCACATGGGAGGGCAGTCTGGACCTCCGTTCAATGTTTCATCAGAAAGGCGGCACCTTCAACAGTGCAACACTCTCTCAGTAAGGTACTGTGCCCAATTATCTAGAGAGGGAAGCCAATTGGCTGCAAAGGTTCTCAGCGTGCTATCTGGAAGCAGAATAGGGGAGTTCTCCCAGTTTCTAGCCCAATATCTCTGCTTCAACCAGCAGGCAGGGCTGATGATTTTGCTTTCACAGATTCACAGAATTGTTACTGCACAGAATGACTTAGTGCCAACCCCTTGCCTTTTCCCTGTACCCCTGTACATTGTTTCTATTTAAGAAATCATCTAATGTCATCCTGAATGTCTCGATTGAACCTGCCTCCACCGCGCTATCAGACAGTGCATTCCAAACCCAACCTCCGCTGTGGGAAAAACTTATTTCTCACATCGCATTTGCTTCTTTTGCAAATCACTTTTTAAATCTGTGCCCTCCCGTTCTCGATCCTTTTACGAGCGGGAACAATTTCTCCCCGTTTAATCTGTCCAGCCCCCTCGTGATTTTGAACATCTCTTTCAAATCTCCTCTCAGCCTTCTTCTCTCCACCGAGAACAGTCACAGCCTCTCCAATCTACCTTCACAGCTGAAGCTTTCTTTTTCACTTTGTGCAATACTACCCTGTGAGAAGGAAAAGCTTTTTTTGGGGGGGGGGGGCGGGGTGGCGGGGGGGGGGGGGGTTGGTTTGGTGGGGGAGGAGGATGGGTGCAGGGGAGGTGCAGGCTATGAACCATGTTATGATATGCAGATAATTATATACAGACAGGCATAGACAAGCAGCTAATGAACACAGAGAACAGGACATGACCAATGAGCAGGCAGGACACTCAGGGGTGGTATCTCACTATAAAAGGCACGAGGCACTCACACTCCACCTCTTTCCACTGATGAACATCTACAGAGTGAGTCAGGGTGTATGTACAGTATCACACCTCCAGCACGTGGCTAAGAGCTAGTCTGGTTCAGTCAGACAGAGTAACCACACTTAGGTTAGCAGAGAGTCGAACTCATAGAGAACTGTGCTAACTGTGCTACTGGTTCAATAAATCAGATTGAACTAACTTCAAGATCTGGAGCATCTTTTGGTTAAAGCTGCGTCCAGTTGCAGCCTGTGTTATCCCAGAGTACATAACACGAGAAACCAGTGTGTAAAAAATCCAACAAGTGGCTGGCAAACTTTGAGTGCTTTGACGGAAGACCATTTCTAACTCATTCCAAAATGCAAGGCTCACTCGATATCAGGCTATGCCCTCTATCCCAGTTGGGATGTCCTGTGTAGCCTAATTCTGTCGTGTTTGGCAGGCCTGGCGTTAGGGGTTGGTGTCTGATGCCAGCAACAATAGGCAATCTGCACGATTGATGGCGTGATTGAAGGGAGGAGCTCCCCATTTCGTAAGGGGAAATAGGTTTTCAGAATTTTCTTTTTTAAATCCTTAAATCCGGTATTCTATTTTTTCTATGAGATCAACTATCGCTTTAAGAAAAAACACTTCAACCGTATGTTTTAGTCTTTGTTAAAACAATTAAAGGCAATGATAGCGCAGATAAAGAGAATCTATTTCCTCTGGTTAGGTTGGGGGGGGTGGGATTTAGAACAAGAGAACATAACCTTAAAACTAGAGTAAGGCTGCTCGGGGATATCACAAAGCATTCCTTCACACAAAGGATCGGGAACTCTCTCCGCGGAATGGGGAGGGTATGGGGAGGGTTGGAATTTAAGATTTCAGAGCTGAGATTGATAGATTTTTGTTAGGTCAGGGTATTAGGGGATGTGAAATGGGATTAAGAGGCCTGGTCAGCAGGACAGGCTGCTGCTGTCCCAATGTTTGTGAAAACAGAGGAGGAAAAAGAAGGCTTGCGTTTATGTGGAGCTTTTCATGATGATCGGACAGCTCAAGGCACTTCACAATCAAGGAGGTACTTTTTTAACGTGTCGGCACTGTTGTAGGAAATGTTAGGTTGTCAGGACCCCCTGGGACAGTCCGCAGTTAACTCCAGCCCAATTTGACCAGGAGCCACAGCGTGGTTGAAATGAACTTTTATTTTAAAATACCCGAGGTTTTCGGCTGCCCAATCATTGCAGTCCCCAGGATTGTAAATTTAAATTTAAAATTTAATTAACTGATGTGAGCGGTGAGGGAGGGGAATGATTCCAGGGACACAGGGGCAGGATTCATCTGAGCTACTCGAAGGAGGTCGTTCATCTTCTCTCAGCATTGGGTGCTGGTCCTCCTGGTGAGGCTGGCAGCACTGACCGCCCCTGCCACCTCATGCCAGGCCTTGTTGAGAAGGGTGGGCTTGAGTCTCCACCCCACCCTGGGGAAGAGGGTCTCGCTCCTCTCCTCAATGGCATCCAGCATTCGGTCGATCTCCGACTCCCGGGACCTTGGTGAAGATCTTCGTGCAGCCACCGTCTTGGCTGGAATGACACAGTCTGTGGTGAGTGGAGCGCTTAATCGCTGCTCCAGCTTGTCAGGCGTACAACGCAAATCAGATGCCAATGGGGCCAGGAATCAGGTGGACGTCACGTGACCTGAATTTCTCCAGGCCGTGCTCCCAGCGAGAACGCGCAGTCCCTGCAATTCTACTCCGATGGCAGCAATTGGTCTCCAGAACGGAGAATACAACCCACTGTCTCCTGCTCGTCTTTGAAACAAAGCAATGGAATTTTTTACAGGCACCTGAGAGGGCTGAAAGTCACTCGGTTTAACTTCGTATCTGAAAGACAGCAGGACCGAGGGTCTGCCTTGATTTTTGCGCACAAGTCCTGGAGTCGGGCTTGAACCCACCACCTTCTGCCCCAGAGGCGAACGTGCTGCCAATTTAAGAATCTGGTAAGAAAATCATTCCCATAACTAAGGCAGAACCTCCGCAGGAGCTAAAGGATGGGCGGAGGAGGTAAGTGGTCCTTGGTGGGTGCGCGAACATCTCTGGCCCACAGGAGTGATTGACCCGGGCCTGGCCTGGATGCGAGGCCTTGTTTGGGCTGGGCTTGTCCAATCGAGTCTGCTCCCTCTAGACCTACTTCAAACAATTTCAGAGATTCTCATTTCCTGAATTCCTGCGCTGCTGTACATTTATTTAGGAAAACATTCCGACAGCGATCATGTCGCAAGGGAATGAATAGAAAAACAAAGTTTCCATTTGCACAAAACTAGAAGTTGAAGAATTTGCGGACACTGCACTTCCGAATACTGGTGGGTTGGCAAAATCCGATACGTTCATTCCAAGCACGTTGACAGAAAGTGACTGATTGCCAGGCAGTTATTGTTTTTGTAACAGCAAAGTTATTTTTTTCTACATTTTCTCCTCATTTTCTCTTTCACATTTTTGGCTTCATATCACGGAAGGAAGGAGGGATAAATTTGGGCTGGAATTCCGCGCCCGCGGTGGGTTCAGAGGTGGGCAATGCCAGTCTTGTCAGCATGAAATGAAAATCGCTAATTGTCGCAAGTAGGCTTCAAATGAAGTTACTGTGTGATGCACGATCAATGGCCACTAAAACGAGGTTGTAGTCCAACTGAAGGCTTTAATAAGCTAGATGTTTCCCCCAGCAGCTCAGGTACAGAATGAGGGCTGCTGGGGCGGCATGGGTTCTTATACCCCGCCTATCAGGGCGGAGCTATTATACACTCTAGCCAATAGCAAGCACACAGGTTCTACCAATGGTGCTTTAGCCTCTCAAGTATCGTAATAATTATAATTATTAATTATACCACAATACCACACTGTGATAAGCCCCTAGTCGCCACATTCCGGTGCTTGTTCGGGGAGGCTGGTACGGGAATTGAACCGTGCTGCTGGCCTGCCTTGGTCTGCTTTCAAAGCCAGCGATTCAGCCCTGTGCTAAACCAGCCCCAGAGCTAAACCAGCCCCAGCATCTAGTCACTTCCGACCTATTTTCAAGGAGATATCTTTTGGGGTGGGGGGTTGGTAATGTTTACCCACCTGCTAGCCGCAGATAACCGATTAGGCCAATGAGAGTGCCAACTGTGGGCACTTCTCTGGTAATCGGGCCTCCCTGGTGTGGATGCAACTTGCAGGTAGCATGGGCAAGGTCGCCAGTAGAAGGACGGACAGGCAACTATGGTCCCCGTATTATTTTGAAACATTTCCAAGTGTCCGGAGGGAGCTTCCACCTTGAGCCGCCCTCTAGGTTTCCCACCAACTGCGGCAACCTCCATCTCGCGACTGGCCGCCCACAGCCCCGGGTACTCTCGTCGGCCCACCCAGCTGCGGGACCCACCCATGGTTCTTAGTTGGACAGGGCTCCCCCAGGCGGCCGCTATATCTCTCGAATCCCCTCTCGGATCGCGGCAAAGCCACTTCTGGGTTCCCAGCCCAGGATTCAGTTTGGCAGCGAGATTGCGACTCAGGGACTGACCTCCAGCTCGATGTGGGCTAGGGTAAAATGGATGATAGTCAGTTCCTCCTCCCTCCCTTTTCCGGTGTGGAGGTTAAATCCGAGAGAGATGTGAGATGGAGCTGCTGACTCACCATCACCTGTATCATTGTATATGTCTCTGGAATGACTAAAACGTGGATTAGATTCCCTCCATTAGAATAGTGGAGGCCTGGGTGTTCAGAACACTGGAAGCATTCGGAGGTTCATTGGTTGCCGTGGTGAAGGGGATTGAAGTGTAATTATAGATGAATGGGGCAAGTGGCACTCCCACTATATCCTGCCCCCAATCCTTCGCCCACCAACCTAATCATTTTGTGACCTCAGTTAATATCCCAAATCAACAATCTGCCAAATATGGGTCATGGCCAACAGCTCCAACGAGCTAATACCTTCCGGGCCGATATATCACCGGGATTGAAACTAGGCAACTTCCTTCACCCGGAAAAGCTCAGTTGATAAATGGAAGGCACAGGGTGATACTGCATGGGACCCAATCCTTGCTACATCCCGAGATAGTGCGTCTCATATAGACCAAGAAAATCCGAGATCCAGTCCCTGCTACGTCCTGACTTCGGTAGAACCATTGCATCATGGTATGGTTATCATAGAATCATTGAATTTACAGTGCAGAAGGAGGCCATTCGGCCCATCGATTCTGTACCGGCCCTTGCGAAGAGCACCCAACTTAAGCCCCCAGCTCTACCCTATTCCCCCTAACCCAGTAACCCCTCCTAACCTTTTTGAGCACAAAGGGGCAATTTAGCACGGCCCATCCACCTAACCTGCACATCTTTGGACTGTGGGAGGAAACCGGAGCACCCGGAGGAAACCCACGCAGTCACGGGGAGAACGTGCAGACTCCTCACAGACAGTGACCCAAACCGGGAATAGCACAGAAGAAGGCCATTCAGCCCATCGTTGTGTGCGGTTGGCTAGTTCCACTATCGCACCTTTTCCACATAGCCATGCAGTTCTTTTCTCTTTGGTTAATTATCCAAATTTCCTTTTGAAAGCCGCGATTGAATCTGCCTCCGCCACGGTCTCAGGCAGCGCACCCCAGGTCCTAACCACTCACTGTATAAAAAGGTTCCCTCCCATGTCACCTCTGGGTGCTACGATTCTTCACCTTTGCACCAATTACATCTTGACACAGAACAGGAAGTAGTACCTTCAAGATTTAGTGTTGTCTGTGGTGATCTTTGTAAGGGATTTCCAGGATGGAAGGCATAGTGATCACAAAGACATACAAAGCTCTTTTGAAGAACTTAACTAATTTTATTAACACTACTAAATTTGAGTTCAACACTTATTCTAAATAGCAAACATACATGTAAGAATTAAACTCCACTCACTGACACTATCTCTATCTACTAACTATAACTATTATATCTTAACTAACTCTGCAATACACTATGAGTCTTGTCTTCTTCAGCTCCAGTCTAATCTCCTCCCCCAAACCCAAGAGCCAGTGCAATTTATAGTACTGTCCCTGTAGCCATCTGGGATGGCCACTTCCCGATTACAAGATTGCAGGGAAAATGGACAATACTGAGAAAGCAAGCAGGTACAGGGTTTGTCTGTTGATTGGGGCCGCAGCTCCCAGACAAGACCGAAACTGCAAAGCCATTACCATACTAATGAGCCATCCCCGGTGTTATAACCTGCCTACTTACCATTGGCTGGGGACTAATGACTATCCCACAATCCTGTGGGAGTATGAGCTTCCCCAATGAGGGGGGCGGAGAAACCACTAGTAAACTCCTAGTATAAATAAAGCTGGCCAGTTCAGGAACCAGCAGGAAGGAGTATGTAGCAAGGGAAGTTACTGCTACTGTTATGTATACATGTTATAGTAAATAAATGTTATTACTTTGTATCCTTAAAACTCGTGCTGGATTCTTCGTGGCCCTTACAAAACCCAGGGACAAAAGAGTAACATTTAAGTAAACGATACCAAGGCAGACACCCCGGCGCCAGAGGAGACCAGAACAAAGCAGGGCAACGGCCACCTAGGACACGCCCAGCCATCAGGGCACCCACCCCTCTATTGGAGGAAATCGATAGGAACGATTGGGAAATGGCCCAATTAATTGGAGCCAAGTTCAAGGCCCGCCCAAAAGCGCGCAAAGCCCCTTTTGGGTATAAGAAGAATCCCCCAAGCGAGAATCGCTCTCTTGGCTCCAGCTCTCACCATGGAGAGACCTGCCAAAGCTGCAACAGAACAAGTAAGTCCAAGGTCAACGCACGCTACCAGACAGACGCTCCTAGCTGTTATTCCATACCAGTTCAACCCCAGCAGCCGCAGGACCGAACAACAGCCATTGTTCCTCTGACTGAGTGGGCGCCCGAAGCTAAGTATAGGCTTTAGCAGTAGTGATAGTTTAGTCTGTAGATTTTGTGCATGAGTATATTTGACTGTGTGTAAATAAATGAGCATTGAGTTTGAACTTACTAACTGGTGTATCAAGTCTTTGATCAGTATTCGGTTTTGAACCTTGTGGCGGTATCGAGAGATACCTGGCGACTCTAGAGCAAAACGTAATTAGAATTAAGGAAGGCGACCATATGAAATGAAATTGGCCACCATCTTCAGAGCCAAATTAAGAGAAACGCAATTAGCAACACCCTTAGCCCCCTCTAGTGGCTAGGCTTAACATAACATTAACTCTTCGCATGCTGTACATTTGTATAATGTCACACTGTCCTTGTGAGACTCATGAGGAAAACCAGAAAGATGATTCCAAAGATCTGGAGTGTAAGTTGTGAGGGAGGTTTGGGGAAGTTGATACTTTTAAACTTTGGAAAGGAAAGGGATTTTAAAGTGACTATGTTGGTATGTTCAAACATGTGAAGGGAACTGGCAAAACGGTTCAGTGAAATTGTCCGTAGTGGAGAAGGGTTAAATCTTAAAACGATGAAGGCAGGGGCAAGAGGGAGGCAATTTTCACACAGAGAGTTAAAATACTCAGGAAAGTTACAGATGCGGATAATGTAAGAGGATTTAACTGGTAAAACATGTTTCTGGAGGGAAAAGCTTTGAGGGATTTGCTTAGAAGGTGAGTAGACAGGGTTGAGATATTTGAAACAAGGCATGATTGCAGGGGTGAATGGTCTTTTAAAATTCTTTAGGGTGAAATTGGTCCACGCTAATGTTACGAAAAGGGTTTGCCGCAAATCGACAGACAATTTTTCACTGCATCAAACTTAATTTCTATGAAGTTTACGCTCTTCAAACTCTTTTCAAATGCTACTTCAAACTAGTTCAAACTTTTTTTGCAAACATGTTTCGTAGTCTCACTGTTGGTTTTAAGTTAAAAATCATATCAACATTTTCCAAGTCGTAGGAAAATAAAACCTGCTGATTCTCTACCAGCTTGTTCCGCAGTTTCACCTTTCATGTGTTTCTATTTCCCCTCCTAGTCTTCAACCCTGTTGGCCTCGGACATTCACCCCAGTCCCCTTGTGCATAAAGTTTACCACGGGATGTTTTCTGGCTTTTGGTTACAATGACGTGGGGAGGTGCTGAGAGAGGCCAGGCCCAAACTCCGCAGGGAGGCCTGAACTATTTTGAGAGACGCTAAGCTGCAGTGTCTTCGGGAATGTGGGTTTTTGGAAATGTTCAAGCCGCATCGGCAGAGCCTGAATGCGGACAATCTGACTGCACTCCCAGTAGGCCGCAATAGAGTGTACATGATCAAATGAAAGGGATAGCAATGTGCAAACTTAACTGAAAATTAATTCATTTACAACCCGTTAAATATCTCCCAGCACACGCTCAACGTTCTTCTTCTTGAGTTCTCTATCCATGTTACCCACAGCACCATATCCTCCGCAGGAAGGGAACCGAGGCAAGTCCCAGACATCAAGGGTCGAAGGCTGACATTTTTGTGGGTGTTAATCTGTGTGATGATTGTGGTCAAATTAGGTATTTTATAACGTCGTGAACCCATACCAATTAGGAGCTGAGCCAAGCCTTGCGTATGTAAATATTGTGCAGGGAATTTGAGGCCGCAAGAGTGACATTGCCTGCTCCTGCAAATCCCTCAAACAAATATGCGAGACCCAACGCAAAGATGGAAATAATCTCAAACATCAAGCGACTGGAAGATCCGCGAGAAAATGTCAAAGGCCGAGACTGAGTGCATTTTTCCATCAAAAATATTTAAGAACCAAAGCTATGTTGGTATGGCATGGCCGTGTCTGTCAACCAATCAGCCATCAGACAACAGGGCTGTTTAGCAGGATATTGTGACAAGATTTCTTTGCAAAAGCATTCTTCTCCCGACAATATTATTCCTCGCCAGCGGGTACAAATCCTCATGAGCGTGCATTGTTGCTTTCTGGATGGTGTGAAATCAGCTCATGGGCATTTTGCTTATATTAAGACACTGACGCAAGTATCAACTGTGCGAACTCTTATCACGAGGGGACAATATGGGTCATCGACTCTGTTAGCGTATTCTAAAATATTGTGCACACCCTGGAATGTAAACAGATCGAGCTCAATGTCCCGGTGTAGAAGCCCTTCTACCCTGTATGACAGTCTGTGATATAGCTTACATTCTGTAAAGTAAAATAGTTCTGTGTGAACTCCAACGCAGACTCATAAACGAGGTGTTTGAAATCATGAGAGGTCTAGACCGAGTAGATGGAAAGAAAAGGTACCCAATGGTGGAAGGCTCGAAAGCCGGAGGCGACACTGATCAAAATTGATTTGCTGAAGAACGCTTAAACAACATGGGGGAAATTTGTTTTTTGAGTAGTGAGTGGTTGGGATCTGGGTCACGCTGCCTGACCACTGTGGTGTGGGCAGATTCAATTGTGGCTTTCCAATGGGCGTTGAATAAAAACCTGAACAGAAAATAAATTGCACGGTCATAGGGAAAGTGACCGGCTAAATTGCCCACGCAGAGAGCAAGAATGGACATAAATGGGCTTTCTCTGTGCTGTGGCTATTCCGCTTCTCCTTCGTGTACCCTGCCCGAAGAGGGCATCGGCAACCATGGACTTCCTTTGGATTGATCCAAAGTACTGCAGTGGTCTACCGTTGACGTCTGCAGTCTGGCTGACCAGGAACTCTCCTGCATTTACCACCTTCTGTCAGGCATACTGGAAGGATTTACGGGCTGATGAACAGGCTGTTTGGCCAAGTTACAAATGCACCTTCGGTGGTCATCGGGTCCCGAAGTGGGACGTCAACCATGAGATTCTGGTCCAGAGGTAGGCATGCTACCCATTGCGCCACAAGACCACTGGTAACCAAGCTATGATTCTCTATTTAGATGACAATGGACAGGGGGGTTGAATTCCTGTTGGAATGTGTCCTGGTCGTTTGTCAAAATGATGCACGGACAGCCCAGAGAAATGGTCTAGGTTGACCGTGGATTTGAAGCCAACCCAAGATTCTCTGCACTGACCACCTTGATCCTCTTCCCCAACCCTTTACAACTCACTCTCTGTGTCACTTCACTCACAGGCATCAATGCTGCATTTATACAGTGGGAGTAATTTGGGAAAATGTCCCAATGTGCTTCACCTCGTGAAGGCGATGGAGTTTAAGGAGCATCTTAAAGAAGGACAAAAGGGGGCAGAGAGTGGAGAGGTGTATGGGAGATAATTCCAGAGACCTCCACCAATGGGGGGATCAATTAAAATCGGGGACGTGCAAGTGGCCATAAATGGAGGAACGCAGAGGTCTCTGCAGGCCGGAGGAAGGTACAGATAAGCGTTTGATGGGAACATTCACAAAAATAACAACAGCTGCAAACTAACAATGAGAGTCTGCTTTCTGGGGCCCAGTTTGAAGCTGGCTTAGGCGAGTGGGAACAGTTCTACCTTGACTGAAATTAAGAGTGCTGTCACATCTGGATCAGAAGGTTGAGATTTCAAGGCCCAGATGAGGTGTTGAGGGAATGCTGCACTGTCTCAGGGACCGTTAAATCAAGGCCGTGCCTGCCTGATACTATTCAAAGAGTAGCAGAGCGATTTCCCCGTAAATGGACAAGCTATCATAGAAACATTAGAAAATAAAAGCTGGAGGAGGCCAGTCAGCCCTTTGAGCCTGATCATGGCTGACCATCAAGTTCTGTACCCTGATCCCGCCTTCCCCCCCATATCCCTTCATCCCTTTAGCCCCAAGAGCTATACCTAAATCCTTGAAATTACACAATGTTCGGCCTCACCTCCTTTCTGTGGGAGTGCATTCCACAGATTCACCGCTCTCTGGGTGAAGAGATTACTCCTCACCTCAGTCCCAAAACATTTACCCCTTATTTTCAAACTAGTTCTGGACTCCCTCATCGGGAACATTCGTTCTCAATCTACCCTGTCTAATTCTGTTAGAATTTTGTAAGTTTCTATGAGGTCACCTCCTCATTCTTCTAAACTCCAATGAATATTATCCTAACCAATTTAGTCTCTCCTCACATGACAGTCCTGTCAACCCTGGAATCAGCCTGGTAAACCTTCACTGCAGTCCCCCTAGAGCAAGAACATCCTTCCTCGGGTAAGGACACCAAAACTGCACACAATACTCCAGGTGTGGCCTCACCAATGACCTATTCAATTGCAGTAAAACCACTCTATACCTATACTCAAATCCTCTCACTATGAAGTCCAACATACCATTTGCCTTCTTTACTGCCTGCTGTACCTGCGTGCTTACTTTCAGCGACTAATACACGAGGACACCAAGATCTTGCTGAGTACCCACCTTTCTCAATTTGCACCCATTCAAATAATAATCTGCCTTCCTATTTTTTTCTATCGTAGCGGATAATGTCACATATATCCACATTATACTGCATCTGCCATGCATGTGCCCACTCACTCAGCCTGTCCGAATCCCACTGGAATATCTCTGCATCCTCCTCACAGCTCACCCTTCCACTCTCATCTGCAAATTTGGAGATAATACATTTAGTTCCCTCGTCCAAATCATTCATTAGAAAAACACCCATTTATTCCAACTTTTTGCTTCCTGTCTGCTAACCAGCTTTCTATCTATTTCAAGGCACTACCCGTAATCCCATGTGCTTTAACTTTACATATTAATCTGCTATGTGAGACCTTGTCGAAAGCCTTCTCAAAGTCTAAATGAACCACATCTACCTGTTCTCCCTCGTCAACTCTACTAGTTACATCTTCAAAGAATTCGAGTAGATTTGTCAAGCGTGATTTTCCTTTTGTAAATCCATGCTGACTTTGTCTGATTACACCACTGCTTTCCAAACGGAGGACACAGTCAATCAGCCAATGGACTTACCTCCGTTGGAAAAATGTACTCCCATTGGTCGTTCTCTGACAGATATCTATGTAATTTCCTCCTGCGTTTACGGACATTCTCCCCCAACATTTACACAATGCGTGCGTTTCAATAACCCAGGCTGTTCACATAGATCAAAGCCTTTATACACCGTAAATTTATTTTGAAGGACATTGACTGTTGTCCTGTTACCCTAGCTTCAGACTGCGAATAGCCATAAAATGAGAGAATCTATGCTATGTTTTTCTCCTTGTCGAAGGAATGTTGGCTGGGACACCATGAGAAAGTCCTGCTCATCTCCAAGCAGCTGGGGATTTATAATGTCCATCTTGTAGCACGGGAGCAGGCAGGCGGAGTCTTAACTTGGCGTGTCGTTCAAAGGGCAACACCTCTGAGAATACAATGCTTCCTCCCTCAGCGCCATCACGCAGCATTCTCAGCCCAGGTTGCCTGCTCAAGAACTGCACTAGGGGGAATCAAACCCTTGATGTAAGAGTGCTGCGTTAAACTGAGGAAATCTGTGGATTCCTGATACCCCTCGAGAAATCTGGCAGTGTGGCCTCTGTGACTTCCGGAGCGAGTTCTAGGAATTTCCGAACTGGAAGAAAACTTAGAGTACCAAAGAGGTTTGGTAACCATTTCAACACTAATTATTACAAGCTAGTGGGCAGGTACAAAAAGTGACCCTGAGGCTAATGGAATGTTGGACGTTATCTCAAGTGGGCTAGACTGTAAAGGTGGAGGAAAAAATGATACAGTTGTACAAAACCCGAGTCTGACCCCAACTGGAGTATTGCATTTGGTTCTGAGGGAGAATTCAGAATGCCCAATTCACATCTTTCGGGACTTGTGGGAGGAAACCAGTGCACCCGGAGGAAATCCATGCAGACACGGGGAGAACGTGCAGACTCCGCACAGACAGTGACCCAAGCCGGGAATCGAACCTGGGACCCTGGCGCTGTGAAGCAACAGTGCTAACCATTGTGCTACCATGGTAGGGCAGCTATAGTGATATGTTCCCACTTATGGGGCATCAAAATTAAGAGACTTAAATAAGAGACAATTACTAATAAATCAAACACTTCTACATCGCAAAAATGGCTTCTCTTTAAAAGTATTTCATTAGCTGTCGTGGATATTCAGATATCTGATGATCATGAAAGGTGCAACATAAATGCAAGTCCAGCAGAGGGCAGTAGAGCGGAGCTGCTGATTGGCTGTTGTGGGGAAAATTTGCATCAGTGCATTGCGGTCACTGCATCCAGAAAGTGTACCTGAGCAAGACACCCTAGGTGTTCAAGTGAAGGCAAGCATCCAGCAGAGGGCAGTAGAGCGGAGCTGCTGATTGGCTGTTGCGGGGAAAATTTGCGGTCACCGTATCTTGAAGGTGGTTTGTGGAGGAGCTGTTGTCAAGTGACAGTTAAACCCGAAACACTTCTTCAGTGTTTCCCTCCCTACTGCCTCCTCCAACCAAAGAAAAAGACAATCACTGTAAGGATCCCAGCCGAGTAAAGATCCAGAGGGAGACTCGAGGGCAGGTAGAAGTAGAAAGAAGTTGAACCGTGATGTCACAGCCTGCAGGTAAGTGATTGGCTGGTGACTGGTAAGTAGTTTTTCTTTTCCCTGAGGTGTTATTGTGCGGGGCGCAGTGATTGCTGAGTGAGTGCTTGCTGAGAAGGGGAATAAATTTTTTTTAAACTTAATGTTGGGAGTTTCCAGCTGAATCCAGTTGGAGTGAGGAGAGAGTGACTGCTGGGTATGTAGTAAAGATTTAAATTGTTTGCGCAGTCCCATAACAGCTGATTGCTGTTCTCATGTGGGGCGCAGTGGTTGCTGGTTAAGTGTTTTATTTTTACCTGTGTTTAAGTTGGGCAGTTTCTAAACCCTAGACACTACACTTGTAGTGTCCCCCACCCATCCACCTCCTTTAACCTAAGGGGTGGAGTGAATAACAGGTAAGCTCTTTCTTTCTTTTTCTTTTTTTATCTAGAGGGGATGGCAGGGAAGGCAGTGCAATGATCCTCCTGCAGAATGTTTGAGGTGAGGGACGCCGTCAACGTCCCTGCTGATTTCACCTGTGGGAACTGCACCCATCTCCAGCTCCTCAGAAACCGCGTTAGGGAACTGGGCTGGAGCTGGATGAACTTCGGATCATTCGGGAGGCAGAGGTGGTCATAGATAGTAGCTTCAGGGATATAGTTACCCCGAAGAATCAAGATAGATGGGTGACGGTGAGAGGGGCTGGGAGGAAGCAGTCAGTGCAGGGATCCTCTGTGGCTGTTCCCCTCAGTAACAAGTATATTGTTTTGGATACTGTTGAGGGGGACGACCTACCAGGTGTAAGCCACGGTGACCGGATCTCCAGCACTGAGTCCGTCCCTGTGGCTCAGAAGGGAAGGAGGGGGAGCAGGAGAGCAATAGTTATTAGGGACTCGATAGTTAGAGGGACTGATAGACGGTTCTGTGGCAGCGAAATAGACTCACGGATGGTATGTTGCCTCCCGGGTGCCAGAGTCCGTGACGTCTCAGACTGTGTTTTCAGAATCCTTAAAGGGGAGGGGGAGCAGTCACAAGTCGTGGTACACATCGGTACCAAGGGCATAGGTAAGAGAAGGGACAGGGATTTAAAACAGGAATTTAGGGAGCTAGGATGGAAGCTGAGAGCCAGGACAAACCATGTTGTCATCTCTGGTTTGTTGCCAGTGCCACGTGCTAATGAGGTGAGGAAGAGGGAGAGAGTGCAGATAAACACGTGGCTGTAGGGATGGTGTAGGAGGGAGGGTTTCAGGTACGTGGATAATTGGAGCACATTCTGGGGAAGGTGGGACCTGTACAGACAGGACGGTTTGCACCTGAACCAGAGGGGCACCAATATCCTAGGAGGGAAATTTGCTACGGCTATTCGGGGGGGTTTAAACTAATTTGTCAGGGGGCTGGGAAACAAGCTGTAGTCCATAAGCCAGTGTTAAGAGTAGTGAGGTACTGAGGAGGGTATCAAGGTCGCAGGAGTGTACCGGCAGACAGAAAGGTGGGTTGAAGTGTGTCTACTTCAATGCAAGGAGCATCCGGAATAAGGTAGGTGAACTTGGAGCGTGGATTGGTACTTGGGACTACGATGTTGTGGCCATTACGGAGACATGGTTAGAACAGGGACAGGAATGGTTGTTGGAAGTTCCGGGGTATAGATGTTTCAGTAAGAGTAGGGAAGGTGATAAAAGAGGTGGAGGAGTAGCATTGTTAATCAAAGATAGTTTAACGGCTGCAGAAAGGCAGTTTGAAGGGGATCTGCCTACTGAGGTAATATGGGCCGAAGTTAGAAATAGGAAAGGAGCGGTCACATTGTTAGGAGTTTTCTATAGGCCCCCAAATAGTAATAGAGATGTGGAGGAAGAAATTGCAAAACAGATTATGGATAGGTGAGGAAGTCTCAAGGTAGTTATCATGGGTGACTTTAACTTTCCAACTATTGATTGGAACCTCTATAGGTCAAACAGTTCGGATGGGGCAGTTTTTGTACAGTGTGTGCAGGAGGGTTTCCTGGATCGGCCAACAAGAGGGGGGGCCACATTGGATTTGGTACTGGGTAGTGAACTGGGCCAAGTGTTAGATTTGTTTGAGGGAGAGCACTTTGGATATAGTGACCACAATTCGGTATCTTTCACTATTGTAATGGAGAGGGATAGGGCCATACGGCAGGGCAAGGTTTATAATTGGGGGAGGGGTAATTATGATGCGATTAGGCAAGAATTAGGGAGCATAAGATTGGAACAGAAACTGTCAGGTAAAGGCACAAATGAAAAGTGGAGCTGGTTCAAGGAACAAATACTGCGTGTCCTTGATAGGCATGTCCCTGTCAGGCAGGGAGGAAATGGCTGTGTGAGGGAACCATGGTTCACAAAAGAGGTTGAATGTCTTATCAAGAGGAAAAAGGAAGAGTATGTAAGGATGAGAAAACAAGGTTCAGTTGGGTCGCTTGAGGGTTACAAGGTAGCAAGGAATGAGCTGAAAAAAGGGAATTGGAGAGCTAGGAGGGGGCATGAGAAGTCCTTGGCGGGTCGGATCAAGGAAAACCCCAAGGCTTTTTACTCTTTTATGTGAGAAATAAAAGAATGACCAGGGTGAGGGTAGGGCCGGTCAAGAACAGTAGTCTTGCCTCACAAATTTGATTGAATTCTTTGAGGAGGTAACTAAGTGTGTAGATGAAGGTAGAACAGTTGATGTCGTACACATGGATTTTAGTAAGGCGTTTAATAAGGTTCCCCATGGTCGGCTCATGAAGAAAGTAAGGAGGTGTGGGATAGAGGGAAATTTGGCCAATTGGATAAGTAACTGGCTATCACATAGAAGACAGAGGGTGGTGGTGGATGGAAAATTTTCAGACTGGAGACCAGTTACCAGCGGTGTACCACAGGGATCAGTGCTGGGTCCTCTGCTATTTGTGATTTTTATCAATGACTTGGAGGAGGGGGCTGAAGGGTGGGTCAGTAAATTTGCTGATGACACCAAGATTGGTGGAGTAGTGGATGAGGAGGAGGGCTGGTGTCGGCTGCAAAGAGACATTGATAGGATGCAGAGCTGGGCTGAAAAATGGCAGATGGAGTTTAACCCTGATAAGTGCAAGATGATTCATTTTGGTAGAAAAAATTTGAATGCAGATTACAGGGTCAACGGCAGGGTTCTGAGGAATGTGGAGGAACAGAGAGATCTTGGGGTTCATGTCCACAGATCTCTGAAGGTTGCCACTCAAGTGGATAGAGCCGTGAAGAAGGTTTATAGTGTGTTAGCGTTTATTAACGGGGGCTTGAGTTTAAGAGCCGCGGGGTTATGCTGCAACTATACATGACCCTGGTGAGACCACGGGTGAAATTCTCCCCCAACGGCGCGATGTCCGCCGACTGGCGCCACAAACGGTGCCAATCAGACGAGCATCGCGCCGGCCCAAAGGTGCGGAATGCTCCGCATCTTTGGGGGCCGAGCCCCAACATTGAGGGGCTAGGCCGGCGCCGGAGGGATTTCCGCCCCGCCAGCTGGCGGAAATGGCATTTGTTGCCCTGCCAGCTGGCGCGAAAATGCGGCGCATGCGCGGGAGCATCAGCGGCCGCCGACAGTTTCCCAGCGCATGCACAGTGGGGAGAGTCTCTTCCGCCTCCGCCATGGTGGAGGCCGTGGCGGAGGCGGAAGGGAAAGAGTGCCCCCACGGCACAGGCCCGCCCGCGGATCGGTGGGCCCCGATCGCGGGCCAGGCCACCGTGGGGGCACCCCCCGGGGTCAGATCGCCCCGCGCCCCCCCCAGGACCCCGGAGCCCACCCACGCCGCCTCGTCCCGCCGGTAAATACCAGCTTTGATTTACGCCGGCGGGACAGGCAATTTCTGGGTGGGACTTCGGCCCATCCGGGCCGGAGAATTGAGCGGGGGGTCCCGCCAACCGGCACGGCCCGATTCCCGCCCCCGCCCAATCTCCGGTACCGGAGACTTCGGCGGGGGCGGGGGCGGGATTCACGGCGGCCAACGGCCATTCTCCGACCCGGCGGGGAGTCAGAGAATGTCGCCCCACATTTGGAGTATTGTGTGCAGTTCTGGTCACCTCATTATAGGAAGGGTGTGGAAGCGTTGGAAAGGGTGCAAAGGAGATTTACCAGGATGCTGCCTGGTTTGCAGGATAGGTCTTATGAGGAAAGGTTGAGGGAGCTAGGGCTTTTCTCTTTGGAGCGGAGGAGGATGAGAGTCGACTTAATAGAGGTTTATAAGATAATGAGGGGGATAGATAGAGTGGACGTTCAGAGACTATTTCCTCGGGTGGATGTAGCTGTTACAAGGGGGCATAACTATAAGATTCAGGGTGGGAGATAAAAGAGGGATGTCCGAGGTAGGTTCTTTACTCAGAGAGTGGTTAGGGTGTGGAATGGACTGCCTGTGATAGTGGAGTCGGACACTTTAGGAACTTTCAAGCGGTTATTGGATAGGCACACGGAGCACACCAGAATGACAGAGAGTGGGATAGCTTGATGTTGGTTTCGGACAATGCTTGGCACAACACGAGGGCCGAAGGGCCTGTTCTGTGCTGTACTGTTCTATGTTCTATGTAAGTCTTTTTGCCACTGATCAATAAGAAGCACAGTAAGAAGTCTCACAACACCAGGTTAACGTCCAACAGGTTTGTTTTGAATCACTAGCTTTCGGAGCGCTGCTCCTTCACCTGAGGAAGTAGCTGTGCTCTTAAAGCTAGTGTTTCGAAACAAACCTGTTGGACTTTAACCTGGTGTTTAAGACTTCTTACTGTGCTCACCCAAGTCCAACGCCGGCATCTCCACATCATCAGTAAAGAGAACCTTCTTTACTCACAGAATGGTTAGAATGTGAAACTCGCTACCACAGGTTTGGGACGAATGGAAGGATCTGGTCAGAGGGAACAGCAGAAACGGCAGCAATGGATCAAATCAGAGGGGTCAAGGGTGGGTCAAAGAGCCGGTCTAACTAGTTAAACTGGCCAGCATACCAAACCAGCTCGGAACAATCCACCTGGTAGGCCGCTGGTTTTTGTGGTTACCTGGAGCCACAGACTGCCACCAATCAGACACTATCATCAATGCCAAGGTGTGGTGGAACTAAATGTTAACTCAAGTTTGCTAAAAAGGACCAACCTGTTTAGAACAATATTGGAGCAAACCCTACCCCCAAGTTTCAGCCCCCCCCCCCTCCGTTCACTTGTCCCAATCCACCCCCCACTCACTTATCCCACTCCCCAACTCACTTACCCCACTCCCCCCACTCACTTACCCCACTGCCCCCCACTCATTTACCCCACTCCCCCCACTCACTTACCCCACTCCCCCCTCACATCCCCCACTCTCCCCACTCACTTACCCCACTCCCCCCACTCACTTACCACACAGCCCCCCACTCATTTACCCCACTCCCCACACTCACTTACCCCACCCCCCCCACTCACATCCCCCACTCCCCCCACTCACTTACCCCACTCCCCCCACTCACTTACCCCACTGCCCCCCACTCATTTACCCCACTCCCTCCACTCACTTACCCCACTCCTCTCCCATTCACTTGCCCCACTCCCCCCCACTCACTTACCCCACTCCCCCCACTCACTTACCCCACTCCCCCCACTCACTTCCCCCACTCACTTATCCCACTCCCCCTCTCGCTTACCCCACTCCCCCCACTCACTTACCCCACTCCCCCCACTCACTGACCCCACTCCCCCCACTCACTTCCCCCATCCCACCCTCACTCACTTACCCCATTCCACCCCCACTTACTTACCACTCTCCCCCCTTACTTACCCCATTCCGCCCCCAACTCACTTACCCCACTCCCCCCACTCACTTACCCCACACCCCCCACTCACTTACCCCACTCCCCCCACTCACTTAACCCACTCCCCCCACTCACTTACCCCACTCCCCCCCCACTCAGTTACCCCATTCCCCCCACTCACTTGCTCCACTCCCCCCACTCACTTGCCCCACTCCCCCCACTCATTTAACCCACTCCGCCCCACTCACTTGCCCCACTCCCCCCACTCACTTACCCCACTCCCCCCCACTCAGTTACCCCATTCCCCCCACTCATTTACCCCACTCCGCCCCACTCACTTGCCCCACTCCCCCCTCTCACTTACCCAACTGCCCCCCACTCACTTACCCCACTCCCCCCCACTCACTTACCCCACTCCCCCCAACTCACTTACCCCACTCCCCCCCACTCACTTACCCCACTCCCCCCACTCACTTACCACACTGCCCCCAATCACTTACCCCACTCTCCCCCACTCACTTACCCCACTGCCTCCAATCACTTACCCCCCTCCCCCCCACTCACTTACCCCACTGCCCCCCACTCACTTACCCCACTCCTCCCCACTCACTTACCCCACTCTCCTTCCACTCACTTACCCCACTCCCCCCACTCACTTACCCCACTGCCGCCAATCACTTACCCCACTCTCCCCACTCACTTACCCCACACCCCCCACTCACTTACCCCACTCCACCCCCACTCACTTACCCCACTCCTCCCCCACTCACTTACCCCACTGCCTCCAACCACTTACCCCACTCCCCCCCCACTCACTTACCCAACTGCCCTCCCACTCATTTACCCCACTCCCCCCCACTCACTTACCCCACTCCTCTCCCACTCACTTACCCCACTCCCCCAACTCACTTATCCAACTGCCACCCACTCATTTACCACACTTCCCCCCACTCACTTACCCCACTCCCCCCACTCACTTACCCCACTCCCCCCACTCACTTATCCAACTGCCCCCCACTCATTTACCACACTTCCCCCCACTCACTTACCCCACTCCCCCCCACTCACTTACGCAACTGCCCCCACTCACTTACCTCACTGCCCCCCACTCACTGACCCCACTGCCCCCCACTCACTTACCCCACTGCCCCCACTCACTTACCCCACTCCCCCCCACTCACTTACCCCACTGCCCCCCACGCACATTCCCCACTCCCCCCACTCACTTACCCCACTCCTCACACTCACTTACCCCACTCCCCCCACTCACTTACCCCACTGCCCCCCACTCACTTACCCCACTCCCCCCACTCATTGCCCCACTCCCTTACCCCACTCCCCCCACTCACTTACCCCACTCCCCCCATTCACTTACCACACTCCCCCCCACTCACTTACCCCACTCCCCACTCACTTACCCCACTCCCCCCACACCACACCACTCCTCCCCCACTCACTTACCCCACTGCCCCCCCACTCACTTACCCACTCCCCCCACCTCACTTACCCACTCCCCCCACCTCACTTACCCCACTCCTCCCCTCTCACTTACCCCACTCTCCCCCATTCTCCCCACTCACCCCCACTCTCCCCACTCCTCCCCCACTCACTCACCCCACTGCCCCCCACTCACTTACCCCACTCCCCCCACTCACGTACCCCACTACCCCCACTCACTTACCCCACTGCCCCACACTCACTTACCCCACTCCCCCCACTCATTGCCCCACTCCCCCCACTCACTTACCCCACTCCCCCCCACTCACTTACCCCACTCCCCCACTCACTTACCCCATTCCCCCCACTCACGTACCCCACTCCTCCCCACTCACTTATCCCACTCCCCCCACTCACTTACCCCATTCCCCCCACTCACTTACCCCACTCCCCTCCCACTCACTTACCCCACTGCCCCCCACTCAGTTACCCCGCTCCCCCCACTCACTTACCCCACTGCCCCCCACTCACTTACCCCACTGCCCCCCACTCACTTACCCCACTCCCTCCTACTCACTTACCCCACTCCTCCCCACTCACTTACCCCACTGCCCCCCACTCACTTACCCCACTCCCCCACTCACTTACCCCACTCCTCCCCCACTCACTTACCCCACTCCCACCACTCACTTACCCCACTCCCCTCCTACTCACTTACCCCACTGCCCCCCACTCATTTACCCCACTGCCCCCCACTCACTTACCCCACTGCCCCCCACTCACTTACCCCACTCCCCCCCCACTCACTTACCCCACTCCCTCCTACTAACTTACCCCACTCCCCCGCACACACACCCCGCTCACCCCACTCCCCCCACTCACTTACCCCACTCCCTCCACTGACTTACCTCACTCTCCCCACTCACTGACCCCAACCCCCCACTCACTCACCCCACTCCCCCCCACTCACTTACCCCACTCCCCCCCCACTCACTGACCCCACCCCCCCACTCACTTACCCCACTCTCCCCCCACTTTCCCCACTCCCCCCTCTCTTCCCCACTCCTCCCCACTCACTTATCCCACTCCCCCCCACTCACTGACCCCACCCCCCCACTCACGTACCCCACTCCCCCCCTCTCACTCACCCCACTCCCCCCACTCACTTACCCCACTCCCACCACTCACTTACCCCACTCCCCTCCCCCACTCACTGATCCCACTCCTCCCAGTGTGGAGTTTGCACTTTCCCCCCGTGTGTGCGTGGGTTTCCTCCGGGTTCTACGGTTTCCTCCCACAGCCCAAAGAAGTGCAGGTTAGGTGGATTGGCCATGATAAATTGCCCCTTAGTGTCCAAAACTGTTGGGTGGGGTTACTGGGTTACGTGGATAGGATGGAGGCTCGGGCTAAAGTAGGATTCTCTTTCCAAGGGCTGGTGCAGCCCCGTTGGGCCAAATGGCCTCCTTCTGCACTGTAAAAGAAAAATTCTATGTGCATGTTAGGTGGATTGGCCGTGCTAAATTGCCCCTTCATGTCCAAAGGTTAGGTGGGGATAGGGCTGGGGATTGGGCCGATGTAGGGCGTTGTTTTGGAGGGTTAGTGCAGATTCCGATGGGCCGAACGACCTCCTTCTGCACTGTATGGTTTGTTATGATTTGTCCATTTTTTAATGATGCTGGTTGAAGGAAGATTATAGGTCAGGGCACCAAGATGGATACCCTTGCTTTTCCTTGAAATGGAACCATGGGATCTATTACATCCAACAGAGAGGGTCGTCAGAACCTTGGATTAATATCCCCGCTGCAGGTTGTCACACTCGACAGTACAGCACTCCCTCGGTATTCCCTGTGAGTATCACCTTCCACTTTGTGATCGAGTGTCAGGCGTGGGAGTCGAACCCACAATCTTCGAGCCCGGAGGCAAGAGCGCTGAGCCATGGTCGAGGCATTTCCCAAGCAAAGAGGCGTATAGCAAGAGTGCTGCACGTATGCGCCGACACGCGAACACGAATGCTTTAGGTTCCTCTCTCTCCCTGGTGCCACCCTCCATAGAAAACAACACGGAGCATCTGGACCTGGCTGAGCTGTTCCCCAATTGTTTCCTCTTTGCTCTATCCGGTCATCGTTGGGGACCGAATGGTTCAGCCCAGGAATGCAGCGACATAGAAAGTGTGGGAATGAATGTCCCCCAGTGTGAGGCGGGTGAGCACAGTAAGAAGTCTTACAACACCAGGTTAAAGTCCAACAGGTTTGTTTCAAATCACTAGCTTTCGGAGCACTGCTCCTTCCTCAGGTGAATGTAGACAAAGTCAACGATGCTTTGTATGCGAGCATCTGCAGGTAATTAAGTCTTTACAGATGAACGGACATCGCGCTACAATCGCCAGGCAGGAATATTCCCTTCCAGTCGGGGAGCAGTTCAGCAGTCAAGGGAATTCAGTCTCTGATCTCCGGGTAAGCGTTCTCCAAGGCGGCCTTCAGGACCCGCGACAACGCAGAATCGCCGAGCAGAAACTTATAGCCAAGTTCCGCACACATGAGTACGGCCTCAACCGGGACCTGGGATTCATGTCGCATTACATTCATCCCCCACCATCTGGCCTGCAAAATCCTACCAACTGTCCTGGCTTGAGACAATTCACACCTCTTTAACCTGGAGTTACCCCATCTCTGGATCTGTAAAGACTTAATTACCTGCAAATGCTCGCATTCAAAGCATCGCCTTGCATCTTTGAATCTGTCCATATATATGTTTCTGGAACATACCTCTTCATTCACCTGAGGAAGGAGCAGTGCTCCGAAAGCTAGTGATTTGAAACAAACTTGTTGGACTTTAACTTGGTGTTGTAAGACTTCTTACTGTGCTCACCCCAGTCCAACGCCGGCATCTCCACATCATGAAGTGGATGAGGAAGATCTCGGGCTGGCAGTTTTCTGTCGCTGGCTGTTGCCTCTCTCACAGAGTGCTGGACCAATGCCGAACTCCATATTCTCGATGGGCCGAATGGCCTCCTTCTGCACTGTAAACTCTATGATGACGTTACATGCATGTGACAGCTCGTCACACACGTGGGCTTAGCATCTAAGGCAGGGCAGTCAAAGCAAATGTTCAGGTCAGAATATTAGTCGGTTCATAACCTCGGCATTGAGGCTCGTGATGAATCACTGCTCACCCTGATCCAGGGATCAGCCGACCATACGACAAAGTCAGGAATAGATTTGGCTGTAATTCCCCCCCCCTCCCCGCCTCCCCCCCCCCCCCCCATCCTCCCATGGCTGAATGATGGACGAGCTTTTATGTTGATTTGTGGAGCTGGATTTAACGGAACTCTCTGCAAGTGGACTCGGTGGTGGGTGGGATTTCATAATCGATGGGAAGCGATGCATCCCATTCCCGCTGGTGGGAAAATTGACCCACCAATTAAATCAGTATTGAGATTGGGTTGACGTAGGGAACCCACCCGCTGACTAATTATGGCTCATTGTTACTCAAAGGCCATTACGCCAGAGCGCACCGGGATTTAATGGTGCCTCAGGGATTCTCCCAAACCCATATGGGTTTCCCATGTTCCAGATCAGGAAACACGGTGGGGCATGTGTGTTCCAGATCAGGAAATATGGGTGGGACATGGGGGTTCCAGATCGGGAAACACGGCTGGGACATGGGGGTTCCAGATCGGGAAACATGGCTGGGACATGGGGGTTCCAGATTGGGAAACACGGCTGGGACATGGGGGTTCCAGATCGGGAAAACGGCTGGGACATGGGGGTTCCAGGTCAGGAAGCATGGCTGGGACATGGGCATTCCAGATCGAGAAACACGGTTGGGACATGTGGGTTACAGATCGGGAAACACGACTGGAACATGGAGGTTCCACATTGGAAACATGGCTGGGAAATGGGGGTTCCACATTGGAAACACGGCTGGGACATGTGGGTTCCACATTGGAAACACGGTTGGGGCATGTGGGTTCCAGATCGAGAAACACGGCTAGGACACGGGTGTTCCAGATCGGGAAACACGGCTGGGACATGGGGGTTCCAGATTGGGAAACATGATTGGGACATGGGGGTTCCAGGTCAGGAAACATGGCTGGGACATGGGCATTCCAGATCGAGAAACACGGTTGGGACATGTGGGTTCCAGATCGGGAAACACGACTGGGACATGGAGGTTCCACATTGGAAACACGGCTGGGAAATGGGGGTTCCACATTGGAATCACAGCTGGGACATGGGGGTTCCACATTGGAATCACAGCTGGGACATGGGGGTTGCACATTGGAAACATGGCTGGGACATGGGGGTTCCACATTGGAATCACAGCTGGGACATGGGGGTTCCACATTGGAAACATGGCTGGGACATGGGGGTTCCACATTGGAAACACGGTTTGGACATGTGGCTTCCAGATCGAGAAACACGGCTGGGACATGGGGGTTTCACATTGGAAACCCGGCTGGGACATGGGGGTTCCAGATCGGGAAACACAGCAATGACACGGGGGTTCCAGATTGGGAAACACGACTGGGACATGGAGGTTCCACATTGGAAACATGGCTGGGAAATGGGGGTTCCACATTGGAATCACAGCTGGGACATGGGGGTTCCACATTGGAATCACAGTGGGGAAATAGGGGTTTCACATTGGAAACCCGGCTGGGACACGGGGGTTCCAGATCGGGAAACACGGCTGGGACATGGGAGTTCCAGATCGGGAAACACAGCTGGGACATGGGGGGTTCCAGGTCAGGAAACATGGCTGGGACATGGACATTCCAGATCGAGAAACACGGTTGGGACATGTGGGTTCCAGATCGGCAAACACGACTGGGACATGGAGGTTCCACATTTGGAAACAGGGCTGGGAAATGGGGGTTCCACATTGGAATCACAGCTGGGACATGGGGGTTCCACATTGGAAACACGGTTGGGACATGTGGGTTCCAGATCGTGAAACGCGGCTGGGACACGGGTGTTCCAGATCGGGAAACACGTCTGGGACATGGGGGTTCCAGATCGAGAAACACGGCTGGTACTTGGGGGTTCCAGGTCAGGAAACATGGCTGGGACATGGGCATTCCAGATCGAGAAACGCGGTTGGGACATGTGGGTTCCAGATCGGGAAACACAGTTGGGACATGGGGGTTCCAGATTGGGAAACACGGCTGGGACATGGGGGTTCCAGATTGGGAAACACAGCTGGGACATGGGGTTTCCAGATCGGGAAAAACAGCTGGGACATGGGGGTTCCAGGTCAGGAAACATGGCTGGGACATGGGCATTCCAGATCGAGAAACACGGTTGGGACATGTGGCTTCCAGATCGGGAAACACGACTGGGACATGGAGGTTCCACATTGGAAACACGGCTGGGAAATGGGGGTTCCACATTGGAATCACAGCTGGGACATAGGGGTTCCACATTGGAAACACGGCTGGGACATGGGGGTTCCACATTGGAAACACGGTTGGGACATGTGGGTTCCAGATCAAGAAACACGGCTGGGACATGGGGGTTCCATATTGGAAACACGGCTGGGGAATGGGGGTTTCACATTGGAAACCCGGCTGGGACATGGGGTTTCAGATCTGGAAACACTGCAGGGACATGGAGGTTCCAGATCGGGAAACACAGTTGGGACATGTGGGTTCCAGATCTGGAAACAAAGATGGGACATGTGGGTTCCAGATCGGGAAACACAGTTGGGACACGTGGGTTCCAGATTGGGAAACACAGATGGGACATGGGGGTTCCAGATTGGGAAACACAGTTGGGACATGTGGGTTCCAGATCGGGAAACACAGTTGGGACATGGGGGTTCCAGATCGGGAAACACAGTTGGGACATGGGGGTTCCAGATCGGGAAACACAGTTGGGACATGGGGGTTCCAGATCGGGAAACACAGTTGGGACATGGGGTTCCAGATCGGGAAACACAGTTGGGACATGGGGGTTCCAGATCGGGAAACACAGTTGGGACATTGGGGTTCCAGATCGGGAAACACAGTTGGGACATGGGGGTTCCAGTGCTAAATGACCTCTCAGGTGGTTTCTTAACAATCTCAACAACTTATCATCAGACCCACTTGAATTCTCTCATCTCCTTAAATCCCAACTTCGGCAATGCCGCAAGCGGGCGGGATCAAAATAGGATCCGAATCCGATGCTGCTCTCTGGGACTTTTCCACCCCCTTGCCTCAGAGCCTGCTCCAAACTGGGAAAAGTCTGGGTAAGTCTCCACCCACCCTAGCCCCCCCCCCACCACCACCACCACCCCCCACTCCAATGCAAGTGTCTCTTTATTTACTCGACCTGAATATTTCAGAACTTTAAACACTTCTTTCAAAATTTGCTGCGTTAAGTAGAACAACACCAGCTTTCCACATTGTCCAGGGGCATGATTCAATGGGCAAAAAACAGTCCCATTTTGGGCACCTTTGGCAGGGCAGGCGCCGAGAACAACATTGCTTTTTAATGGCAATTTGCTCATGTTTTGGCCTCGGTGTGGAATGCCCTGCCATGGCCGCACTTACCTCGTTTCCTGCACTGAAGAGCAGTCACGGATGGGGGCGCCATTTCTAATTGACTTCCCGATCTTTTGACCCCCTCAGCCACCCCATTGCAGTTTCTGGACCCTCCTACTGCACCCAACATATCTCTTGCGAAGTCCTTGAGCACCCTCTCACTCCTCTTACGGGCAAGGCACCCCTTGGGCCCGATCCCTGGCGGGGGCAACCTGACACCCAGGCACCTTGGCACTGCCAGCCTGGCACCCTGGCAGTGCCCCTGCCAACCTGGCAGTGCCAAGATGCTCAGTTGTCAGCGGGAGTGGGAGGGTACCACCCTACTTACCCAGAGCCCGACTACTCAGGGGTCTCTAATGGCTTAGGAGAACCCCCCCCCCCCCCGGCCAGGTGCCATTACACCTGGCCCACGTTTGTGAAACCAGTGCTAAACGACGCCATGACGAGGTTCCCCAGGTAAGGCCCTGTAGGGCGAGATCCAGATCGCGATGTCGCGCAAGATTTTGCTCAACCTTGCGGGGCGTTTCGAGCGACCTGAATCTTGCGAGAGGCCCCTCGCAAGATTCACCAGCCTCATCGTGTCACCAAGCTGGGCGGGATGAGGCCATTAAATCACACCCCATATAACTGTAATCCCTCATCCTTGGAACCAATTGCGTAAATCTTATTCACATCCTCTCTAAATCCTTCACATCCACCCAAAGGTGTGGTGACCAAGGGTTGGACACAATACTCCAGCTGGGGGTGGACTAGCGCTATATTACGACCTATATTTAGGCCACCCCTTTGTCTTATTTGTTTCAAGAGAAACGAGACCCCAGACTGTTTGGTGATAGTCAAAACCTACACTTCTGGTATTATCCTTGTGAATCTTCCCAGCCAGTCACCATGGCCTCGATATCATTTTTATGACATCTTTTTTTTATAGTCGGGGCCACTGCTAAATTGCCGGAGGCCTTTTATTTAAGACGGCTGGATTGAGCACTGGCCTTGTTGTTCCAGTAATAAAATTAGGTTCCTGAGCCCCGTTCAGCCCTGGACAACAGAAGCTCCTTGCCCTCGCCAGGGCTTGCGAAGCGCAATTACTAAGGCCCCCACGGCTAAGCTGCTGTAGTACGCCTGATTGGCGGCTGCAGCTTGCCTTGTCAGGGCTGAGGGTAAATTTACAACATCGCTATCTACTGTGGCATTGAGGCTGACCTACCACACAGCTTTATTTTATAAATACATATATTTTTAAAAATGCTTTGCCAAAAATAATCATGAGAACCTTGCTGTAATGAGAATAGGCTGCCGGTTCCCATGACATCTTGGGAATACCCTGAGGGAATTGAGTGGCCATTGTCTGGAATCATTGCTGGAATGTTCGGAATGGCCGTGGCATCTCATTGTTTGCTGGGTTACACAATATTACTGATGTTATCCAACCTCGGTAAGCCACCCTGCAATCAATAAGGAAATGTCCCCTTAGAGGAGAGTTCACGCCCTTTCCCCTCACAGCAGAATGAACGAGGCAGGGGAGTCGGACAAGACACTGTGAAGCTCCTCTGTTCTGCACAGAGTTTCAAAGGCCTCCGGTGTCTGGGAAAGGAAGCACAGTGGGTTTCGGAGCATAGGGACTTCCTTTGTGTTAAAAAGAAAAAACGACGGTTAGTTGCACTTATCCAATAAATTGGGACTGCTCGGTGCCCGAAACGCTTCTGAACCCTGCCATCTTCTTCTTGGAGACAAGAGGCAACTAACTTGGGGGTAAGTTTGGCCTCGCATCTCCTTACTAAAGGAGGGCTATACTCGCACTGACGGCAACTCAGAAAACGCTCACTAATTTGAATCCTGGGGAAAAAGCCTGATGAGGGAATGTTGAACAGGTTCAGCCTGTCCTCATTGGAGTTTCAAAGAACGAGAGGTGATCTGATGAGATCCAGAAGGGGCTTAACAGGGTGGTCGCTGAGAAGATGTTTCCTTTCTTTTTGGGGGAGACTCTAGGACTGGGGGTGCTGGGGGCAAAATTGCAAAATAAAGATGGAGATGAAGATGGCGATGAGGATCATAGAATCATAGAATTTACAGTGCAGAAGGAGACCATTCGGCCCATCGAGTCTGCACCTTCGAAAGAGCGCCCCACTTAAGCCCACATCTCCACCCATGCCCGCAACCCAGTAACGCCACTTAACTTCCTCTCTCAGATTGTCATGGCCATTTGGAATTCTCTATCCCAGGGTGAATTGGAGGCTGAGCCGTTGAATATATCGAAGGTTGAGTTGACAGATTTTTGATGGACAAGGGAGTCAAAAGTAAGGGGACGGGCAGGAAAGGGGAAGGGCAGGAAAGTGGAGTTGAGGCCACGATCCAGTCAACCATGATCTTGTCAAATGGCGGAGCAGGTTTGAGGGGCTGAATGTCTACTCCTGCTCCTTTTCTTTATGTCTTTTCACTCTCATTTGTTTCCCCTTGACGTGCCGTTGGCTGTTTCTATTTTATTGCACATGTCAGTGCAGCTTGAGATTAACTGGCCTGGCATTCTGTGCCTATCCTGCACTAGTTCTTTGGTGGGACCTGGGGCAAACAGGACCTCGGGGTCCATTTTCTTACCAGCAGACTGGAGGAGTTTGGGAACTCTATTAAAATGAGGGATACATGATTGTCTCCGTTGGATTTCTCTCTCTTCGCCCTCGCAAGATGTCGAGGCAGCCAATTTGGTTCTGGTGTCTAACGTTTGAACAGAAGCAGAGGGACGGATAAGATCCTACAAGCATCCAAGTAACATTTTTCATTTATATAACGCCTTTAACTTCATAAACCATCAATGAGTGATTATTAGACAAAATTTGACATAAGGACATGAGGTGCGGTTTTAAGACCTGTGTATTGAGTCAGCTTCCATGAGGGGTTATTCCCTGTGGCTCAACTCAGTACAGAGAGGGAAAAAAACACATCGACAACCTGGACAAGATGGCTATTTAATCAAGCTTGTTACGTGTACACGGAGAACAGACCTGGATATCTGCCAAGATCTGTTCCGCTGATCAAAGGTCAGAACATAGTACTCATACAATTTTCAAAAATCAATAGCCCACCCCAGGTGGACGCGATCCAATCCCTGAAGCTGCTATGTTTAATCTTATCCAATAGAATTGCAAGGAATGTTTAAACAACACCCAATAGAATTGCAAGCGGCGCATGCTTGATCCTCATTCTGACATCTATGCTGACGAGTAATGTGCTGTGCATTCATTGTCTGTGAGAAGCAGGACGGCAAACCCCGCATCCTGCATTGTTTCACAAAGTCCTACCAACTGTCCTGGCTTGACACAATTCACACCTCTTTAACCTGGGGTTACCCCATCTCTGGATCTGTAAAGATTTAATCACCTGCTAATGCTCGCATTCCAAGCATTGTCTGGCATCTTTGAATCTGTCTATATATGTGTTTCTGGAACAGACCTCTTCATTCACCTGAGGAAGGTGCAGCGCTCCGAAAGCTAGTGACATCGAAACAAACCTGTTGGACTTTAACCTGGTGTTGTAAGGCTTCGTACTGTGCTCACCCCAGTCCAACGCCGGCATCTCCACATCATTGTTTCACAAGGACAAGGGGCAGGATTTTCCGACACCCTGCCGGGTCGGAGAATCGCCGGGGGTGGGGGGGGGGGGGGGGGCGTGAATCCCGCCCCGCCGCTCCGACGCCAGCTGCCAGATTTTCCGGCGCCGGATTTCTGGCGGGGGCAGGGATCGTGCCGCGCCGGTCGGGGGCCGTTGGCCGTTTTCGGCCAGTCTCGCCGGCGTGGATTAGACCAGGTCCGTACCGCCGGGAACTGGCTCTGAGGGCGGCCTGCGGAGTCCTCGGGGGGGGGGGGGGGGAGATCTGGCCCCGGGGGGCCCCCCACAGTGGCCTGGCCCGCGATCGGCGCCCACCGACCTGTGGGCAGGTCTGTGCCGTGGGGGCACTCCTTCCCTCCGTGCCGGCCTGTGTAAAGCTCCGCCATGGCCGGCGCGGAGAAGAAACCCCCTGCGCATGCGCAGTATTCACGGCAGCGGTTCTGGGAACATACTGGCGCCAGCCGGCAGAGGCCCTTCGCCACCAGTTGGCGCGGCGCCAATCACTCCAGCGCCGGCCTAGCCCCCAAAGGTGCAGAGGATTCCGCACCTTCCGGGCGGCTCGAGCCAGAGTGGTTCGCGCCACTCCTTGGCGCCGGTAGGGCCTGCCCCGCCGGATACCGGGGAATCCCAGCCAAGATATCAGAAGTGACATCCTTCTGTGCATGTTAGCTCTCCTAAATCCCATTTGATTACTTATTACTGCTATGTCCTAAAAATACATGTTTAATGGTTAATAATGGTTACTCAGTCCTATAATTCATCTCCATCCTTAATAAAGTAACTTATGTAAAACTACTCGAGCGGCATGCTAACTATAAAGTTTTAAGAGGTATCATCGCTGAACCCCCCCTCCCTTCAGGAAGTATCAGGAGAGGTGAGTGGTTCAAGTGTTAGGTTTTAAGGAGGGACTTAAAAGTGGAGACCGGGGTCGAGAAGTGGAGAGGTTTAGCGAGGGAGTTCCTGAGCCTAGCGCCTAGGAAGCTGAAGGCATGGCTGCCAATGGGGGAGGAGATGGAAATCGGGGGAGTGCAAGAGGCCAGAATTGAAGGAGCGCAGAGATTTTTGAGTGTTGCCGTGCCGACGGAGTCTACGAAGATGCAGGGGGCAAGTCCATGCTGGGCCCGTATCCCTCGCCATCACTGAGACCTGGTGCCTCAGCTTGTCCCCGGGTGGAACACCTATCCACGCTTTTGCTACCCCTGGACAACTATTCCAATGCACGCCTGGCCGGCCTCTCACCTTTCAGGCTCGCCAAACCTCAGTTCATCCAGAACTCTGCTCTCCGTATCCCAACTCATCCCTGTGCTCGCTAACCTAAACCGACTCATAGCCTGGCAATGCCTTGATGTTAAAATTCACATTTCTGCTTTCAAATCCCACATGGTCTTGCCCCTGCATCTTAGTAGACTCCGTCAGCACGTATCTGTAGCTCCCTCTAGTGGCTACTCTAGACATTTCATTAACCCTTGCAGTTCTTACAGTTATGATGATACCACAGACCTCAGCTGGAGGATTGTGTACAGTTTACATAGATTACATAGAATTTACAGAGCAGAAGGAGGCCATTCGGCCCATCGAGTCTGCACTGGCTCTTGGAAAGAGCACCCTCCCCAAGACCACACCTCCACCCTATCCCCATAACCCAGTAACCCCACCCAGCACTAAGGGCAATTTTGGACACTAAGGGCAATTTATCATGGCCAATCCACCTAACCTGCACATCTTTGGACTGTGGGAGGAAACCGGAGCACCCGGAGGAAACCCACGCACACACGGGGAGGACGTGCAGACTCCGCACAGACAGTGACCCGAGCCGGGAATCGAACCTGGGACCCTGGAGCTGTGAAGCAATTGTGCTATCCACTATGCTACCGTGCTGCCCTAAAGTTCTGGGCGCCACACTATAGAGGGGATGTGAAAGTATTGGAAAGAACGCAGATGCGCTTTACGAGAACGATTCCATATGAACTATAGATTATGAAATTTTAATTAATAATCTTTCATTGTCACAAGTAGGCTTATATTAACACTGCACTGAAGTTATTGTGAAAAGCCCCTAGTCGCCACATTCTGACGCCTGTTTGGGTACACAGAGGGAGAATTCATAATGTCCAAATTACCTAACAGCACATCTTTCGGGACTTGTGGGAGGAAACCGGAGCACCCGGAGGAAACCCACGCAGACACGGGGAGAACGTCCAGACTCCGCACAGACAGTGACTCAGCGGGGAATCGAACCTGGGACCCTGGAGCTGTGAAGTAACAGAGCTAACCACTGTGCTACCGTGCTGCCCATGTAAGATTGGAGAGGTTGGGACTGAGATCTTGGAGAGGAGAAGGCTAAGGGGAAGTTTAATAGAGATGTTTAAAATCACAAGTAGTCCGGACAGAGTAGTCAGGGAGAAACTGTGTTCCCCCTCGCAAAGAATCGAGAATGAGAGGGCACAGATTTGAAGTGATTGGCAGAAGAAAACAAAAGCAAGGTGAGAGAAACCTTTTTCATGCAGCGAATGGTTTGGTGCCGGAATGCACTTCTGGGACTGTTCTGGAAGCAGGTTCAATCCAGGTATTCAAGAAGGAATGAGAATACTATTTGTAAATTGTTATGGGCCAGGGTTTAGAGAACCCCAAAGTGTATCATGGAGTTCACCTGACCCACAACTTTTAATAGATTGTGGTACGGGGAGCACACGGCCCACTCTGCAGGTGTGGTACAGCAGAAATGGAAAAGTATTTAAAAAAATAAAACACTGTTTATTCTATGAACTCAAGTTAACCTTTTTAAAACATACAGCGAACATCTTAGCAACCATTAATTCAAATACAACCCCTAAAGACTACAACACTAAGTAACCCTTTAAGCTTTCCTTTTAACATCCATACGACTTAAAACACCTTTTACCAGAAGCACATCAGGTTAAAATCACTACTGAAAACATTTATAATTCTGAATTCACCAAATGATCAAGAGATAGTCTTTTGATGGCAGAGAGTACACCTGCTTGGTCTGGCTTCAGCTCCAACACTGAAAACGAAACTAAAACACACCCTGCAGCAAACAGCATAAAACAAAAGTAAAAAGCTGACAGACAGCCCAGCTCCACCCACACTCTGACATCACTGCAGTAGTAAACACCCATTTCTTCAAGGTACTCTCACTACAGATATTTACATACGCACCCATTCATTAACGCCCATTTATTAAAGGTTCTCTCACATGACAAAATAAACAATCTGCAGAGATACGGAGAGAAGGCAGGAGATTGGCACTGGGTAAATTGCGCATTTAGAGAGGGGGAGCAGACACGATGGGCCGAATGGCCTCCTTCTGTACTGTAACATTTGACTCTGTGAAGGTGGGTAATGGTTAGCACTAGAGGTGCATTGTTCACACAGAAACCCTATCAAAGTCATAGAAATAAGACTTGCATTTCGAGAATGCGATTCACCAACAATGAAGTGTAGTCACTATTGTCACATGGGAAAAATGTACAGAATGATCCCACAAACGGCAATATGGTAATGACCAGATATTTCACTCATGGTAGTTGGGGGATAAAGATTGACCTGCTGGGCGGCACGGTGGCGCAGTGGTTAGCACTGCTGCCTCACGGCGCCGAGGAACCGGGTTTGATCCCGGCCCTGCGTCACTTTCTGGAAGCCCCCCCCCCCCCCCACCCCCCGGCTAGCGGCACGCATCCCGGCCGAGTAGTGTAGTGGTGCTGGGCACAGTTCGCACCCACCACGCCAGGTTCCAACCCCACTCAGACAACACGTGTCCCGCGCCATCGGGGACTCGGCCCATCGGGGACGGAGCATCGCGGGATGGTCTGCCGAAGGCCCGCCGCCGGCGTTGCAGCGGCGTGCGGCGCGCAATGACGCCATTTCAGAGGGGCGGAGGCTCGGAAACCGGCGTCGCCCCCAATTTGGGCATCGGAAGGGATTCTCTGCCCGATTGCCGGTTACGATATCGGCGTCGGGCAAAGGAGAATCCCGCCCAGCATCTCCGACTGTGCAGAATTCCCTCAGTACCCCACTGGAGTGTCTGAGTGGAGGTTGTGCTGAGGCCTCTGGAGCGGAGACGTGACCCCACAGCCCCCTGACTCAGAGACGAGAGTGCGACCCACTCAGCGTCCCACCAACGTGGAGGGAGGCGGTGAACGAGTCAAACGCTGTCGGCTGCTGCCGGGTTAGGCAGATTCAACTGAGGACATGCAGAGCGTACGTATCTGTTCCCTTCAGAATTTTACAGGAAGATTGATTTATAGTGAGGAGAAATGTTTTTATAGCACATCTTGAAAAGAGAGGAAATAGGATCAGTCTGTGTAAGCCATCAAGAAGACACTCACAGCAACAGAGGAGTCTTTCTCTGGAGACCAATGCTGCACAATGAAATGTTTTATGCTTTGTTGCGTCGATTTAACCCATTGCATGCTGAATAGATTTTGGGATCAATGTTCCGGCACTTCCCGCCGGGGGGATCTTCCGGACCTGCCGATGTCGGCCCCCCCGCCCGTCCTCGATGGGTTCCCCACGGCGTGACCGGCGAACAACGCGAAACACCGGTGGGCAGAAGATCCCACCACCAGCCAATGATGAGACGGGTCCGCCTTCGGAAAACATTCCGCTGGGGGGGGCAGGGGGCAGGCAGAAAACTCCGCCCATTGTCTATTCGTCAAAGATACTAGCGGCAGCTTTCCATCTCGCGAGATGGTGATTTATGCCGCGGTGTTCATCTCTGTGTTGAGCGTCATTTGGTCCAGGAGCCCCCTCAGCAACGTGGTAGTGTCCAGTTAATTGGCTCTATTGGCTGATTGAGGAATAAATACTGACCAGGACACCAGCGTTAACTCCCCTGCCCTTCTCCAGAACAGTGGCCGTTCACATGAGAGTCTGGGCAGACGGGGCCTCGGTTTAGCCTCTCATTTGAGCGTCAGCACCTCCAACAGTGCAGCACCTCCAACGGTGCAGCACTTCCAACAGTGCAGCACCTCCAACGGTGCAGCACCTCCAACGGTGCAGCACTTCCAACAGTGCAGCACCTCCAACAGTGCAGCACCTCCAACGGTGCAGCACCTCCAACAGTGCAGCACCTCCAACGGTGCAGCACCTCCAACGGTGCAGCACCTCCAACAGTGCAGCACCTCCAACGGTGCAGCACCTCCAACAGTGCAGCACCTCCAATGGTGCAGCACCTCCAACAGTGCAGCACCTCCAACGGTGCAGCACTTCCAACAGTGCAGCACCTCCAACAGTGCAGCACCTCCAATGGTGCAGCACCTCCAACAGTGCAGCACCTCCAACAGTGCAGCACCTCCAACAGTGCAGCACCTCCAACAGTGCAGCACCTCCAACAGTGCAGCACTTCCAACAGTGCAGCACCTCCAACAGTGCAGCACCTCCAACAGTGCAGCACCTCCAACAGTGCAGCACCTCCAATGGTGCAGCACCTCCAACAGTGCAGCACCTCCAACAGTGCATCACTTCCAACAATGCAGCACCTCCAACAGTGCAGCACTTCCAACAGTGCAGCACCTCCAACAGTGCAGCACTTCCAACAGTGCAGCACCTCCAACAGTGCAGCACCTCCAACAGTGCAGCACCTCCAACAGTGCAGCACCTCCAACAGTGCAGCACCTCCAACAGTGCAGCACCTCCAACAGTGCATCACTTCCAACAATGCAGCACCTCCAACAGTGCAGCACTTCCAACAGTGCAGCACCTCCAACAGTGCAGCACCTCCAACAGTGCAGCACCTCCAACAGTGCAGCACCTCCAACAGTGCAGCACCTCCAACGGTGCAGCACTCCACAGCCTGGATGATGCGATCCAGCCTCTGGGGTGGGACTTGAACCCTCAACCTGCGGACGCAGCGGTATTACCCACTCAACCACAGCCACAGAACCACAGAATCTACAGTGCAGAAGGAGGCCATTCGGCCCGTCAAGCCTACACCGGCCCTTGGAAAGAGCACCCCACAATCCCATGCCTCCACCTTATCCCTGTAACCCAGTAACCCCAACTAACCCTTTGGGCACTAAGGGGCAATTTATCACGGCCAATCCCACCTAACCTGCTCACCTTTGGACTGTGGGAGGAAACCGGAGCACCCGGAGGAAACTCACGCACACACGGGGAGAACGTGCAGACTCCACAGAGACAGTCAGCCGAGGCCGGAATTAAACCCAGGTCCCTGGACTTGTGATGCAGCAGTGCTAACCCCTGTGCCACCTTGCCGACATCAAGGTGGACTCCTGAAGCCCACTCGCTGTAAAATATTCACAGGGAATCAATGCCCATCGAAGCAGCCTGGTTAACTGGGTGCCTTGGCAGAATGAGGGGAGAGAGCACTTAGGGAAGGGTCATGATTGATGCACGATCAATCACTACTGAAGCGAGATTGTAGTCCAATTGAAGGCTTTAATGAACAAGTAGTTACCCCAGCAGCTCCGGTACAGAATGACTGCTGTGGGTGAAACACAGACTCTTATGCTCTGCCTGCTGGGCGGAGCCAGCAGGCAGGTTCGACCACTCATACTACAGTATAAGGTACATCCCACCGAGGAACGTGATACCCCTAACATAGCCCACCACAGGTCATCACCGGGGATTTCTCAAATGGTGTCGGTTCCTGGGCTTTTATAATATTTTTAGCCAAGGTTAATCCACATGATCAGTGCAGAAAACTCCCTGCCCTCACAGTGCAATGAGATTGTACACATCCAGCTGAAAGAGCAGGCCCTCCGTTTAACAGCATATCTGAAAGATGACACCTCCAACAGTGCAGCACTCCCTCGGTACTGCCCTGGGAGTATAAACCGGAATTGTCGGTTAGGTTGAGTACGTCGCAGTAATGTAATAACAACTAGCCAATCTGATATTTTGTGATGTTGATGGAGGGACACCGGGTTGGGGGGGGGGGGTGGGGGGGGAGCATTTTTGAGTTTAGAATTTACAGGGCAGAAGGAGGCCATTCGGCCCATCGAGTCTGCACCGGCCCTTGGAAAGAGCACTCCGCCTAAGCCCACCCCTCCACCCTATCCCCATAACCCAGTAAACCCCCCCAACCTTTTTGAACACTAAGCATGGCCAATCCACCTAACCTTGTTTGGATTGTGCGAGGAAACCGGAGCGCCCGGAGGAAACCCACGCAGACACAGGGAGGACGTGCAGACTCCGCACAGACAGTGACCCAAGCCGGGAATCGAACTCTGAAGCTGTGAAGCCACTGTGCTAACCATTGTGCTACCGTTCTGCCCCTGCTCTCCAGCTCTTCTTTGAGATAGTGCCATGGGAAATTTATCATCCGCCCAAACTCCATTGAACAGCTCGTTCAAACAACAGCATCTCCAACAGTGCAGCACTCTCTTGGGACTTGAATCGGGACAGCCTTCTGACTCAGAGACGCAAGTACTATCCACTGATCCAAAGCTGATACTTTGGGCCATGAAAGGCTCGCTCTGAACTCACTGGAGGTCTGGACAGGAACTCTGGCTCATTCCTTTCTACTCTCCTTGGACTAGGAAGTGCAGAGGTCAATTACACAACCTCCACCGCTCCCCCCCCCTCCCCCGCGCGCCCCCCCCCCAAGCTGTTAGCACTAACTCGGCACAGTCCCAGCACTTACATCTGTGAGTGCAAGGTCCAGGAAGCTCAGCGTCATGTGCTAATATCGGAGGAGCTATGGAGAAGCGCGTGGCCCATCTCTCCCGGCTAACCATTGGCTGATCAAGGCCTGGTCTCGGGTTAGTAGCCAGTAACCGGTTCTTTGTTCATTTCAACTCACTCGCAGGAATTTTCAGATTGAAACCAATTTACAGCTGGTGTGTGATCAAGATTGTCAACAAAACAAGTGACACTGTTATAACCCGCGCGGAGGCCACAGAATTTAGAATATTAGGCTCCCCGAGGCTTCACCTGAATACGATCTGCCCCGACGAGGGGACCAGGTTTAACCCTTAACCGGGGAGCTTGGTGGATATAATAAACCCTGGCCCCAGTGTGGGTCAGGCGTGGCAGACCCTGTAACATTATAGAAATGTACAGCATGCGAAGAGTTTATGTAATGTTACAATTCGCCACTAGATGGAGCGAGCGACAGTACTACAAAAGGTACTGATGCACTATCAATTACGACGAGACGAGAGTAGAGAGTAATCGAGGATTTATTACACAGAGATGTGTGGCCTCCTACAGCAGCTGACGAAATGGCTGCTGTTCGGAGAGCACACACATTTATACTCCGCCTACTGGGTGGAGCCAGCAGGCAGGGATCTACCCCCGTACCTGTAGTACAGGGGCCTTACCGTAATACCCATATATACAATATAATACAACAGTGGTGACTATCACAGGCACTGGGCGGGATTCTCCGAAATGGAGGCAGAGTGTCCACGCTGTCGCAAAAGCCGTCGCATTTTACGACGGCGTGAACAGGCCGCTCCCACGCCGAATTCTGGCCCCTACAGGGCGCCAGCGCGGCGCTGGAGTGGTTCGCGACACTCCAGCCGCAGATCCCGGCGCAAACTGGGCACCGCGGGATCCGCGAATGCGCAGTTGCGCCGGCGGCAATGATGACATGCGCAGTGGCACCCGTGCCAACCGACGCATGCGCGGTAGCCTCGCGGAGCGCTCCGGCCCCTCACCAACATGGCGCTGGGGGTCTGGGGCCGGTCGCGCAAGGAAGTAGGCCCGGCGGGGGAAAGGCCGACCCGCGGGCCAGACCCCATCGGAGGCCCCCCCCCCGGGAACGGAGCCCCCCCCCCCCTCCCAGGCCACCCCCCCAAGCCTTCGTTACGAGTACCCACCGGCAGCGACCAGGTGTGGACGGCGCCGGTGAGGCTAGGCCGTTTACGCGCGGCTGCTCGGCCCATCCGGGCCGAAGAATCTGCGTCCCGGCCGCGGTTAGCGGGCAGCGACCGGCGCCGCGCCAGCCCGAATGGCGCCGATTCTCCGCACCTCTGAGAATCACGCGCCGGCGTCGGACAGGTGTCGCGCGAAAAAATGTCACGAATGCCTATTCTCCCAGCCGGCGTGGCTTCGGAGAATCCCGCCCACTGACTCTTAAGCTTCTGGAGAGAGTAGAGTAGAGGAGAGGAGACTGGAGTGAAGGGCATCGTAGAAAGCTAGAGAGGATAGCATATAGTTACAGTTAGAGTATAGATATAGTGTTGGTGAGTGTAGTTTCATATAATCTATTTGTTTACTGTAAGAATAAGTGTTGAACTTTAATTTAATTAGTGTAAATAAATTTAGCTTTGTTGACTTTGCTTCAAGTGACTTTGTGAACACATCACTTTCCACCCTTATTTATTTATTTATAAATTATAAATTCAAAATTATTTTTTTTCTAATTAAGGGGCAATTTAGCGCGGCCAATCCATCTAACCAGCACCTTTTGGGTTGTGGGGGTGAAACCCACGCAGACACGGGCAGAATGTGCAAACTCCACACGGACAGTGACCCAGAGCCGGGATTCGAACCTGGCTCCTCAGCGCTGTAGTCCCTGACACTGAGCCACATGTTGTCCTTCGCTTTCCCTCCTGAAGTCAACCTCACAAAGGTCACCCCAGCCTCTCAGGGAGTAGTGAGAGTAAGTAGCTGTTGTATTTTTTTTTCTCTTTTTTTAGAGTACCCAATTATTTTTGTCCAATTAAGGGGCAATTTAGCATGGTCAATCCACCTGTCCTGCACAACTTTGGGTTGTGGGGGTGAGACCCACGCAGACATGGGGAGGAAGTAGCTATTGTACATCAAACCTTTTGTTCCACATCCAATATCGCTTCCTCGTGGTCTCTTGCCTGGATCATTACAGTCACCACATTGTGAATCAGCTCAGCTTCTCTTCGGGTCAAACACTGATCTCTTCCAATAATTCCTTGTAAGATTGACAGTTCGGAACCCAGTTGATGCTTCTGCCAATTGGCATTTCCATCCTTGCAAGTACATGCGGAGATTTGGTAAAATACTTCCCAGAGGACAAGGCCTCAAACCCACCATTTTATATCAAATTCCCACTGATGAACACATAGGGCGGGATTCTCCGAACCCCTTCCGCCATCAGAGAATCCCCGGGGGGGGGGGGGGCGTGAATCCCGCCCCGCCGCCAGCTGCCGTATTCTCCGGCGCCGGTTTACGGGCGGGGGCGGGGATCACGCCGCGCTGGTCGGGGGCCATTGGCAGGGGGCCCCCCCCCGGCAATTCTCCGGGCCCCGATGGGCCAAGCGGCTGTCCGTTTTCGGCCAGTCGCGCCGGCGTGAAATGGACATGGTCCCACACGGCGGGACCCGGCTGGTAAGCCAGCTGGTACGGTCCTCGGTTGGGGCGGGGGGGGGGGGGGGGGGGGGTTCCGGCCCCCAGGGTGGCCCGGCCCGCGATCGGGACCCACTGATCTGCGGGCGGGCCTGTGCCATGGGGACACTCCTTCCTTCCGCGCCGGCCTCTGTAGGGCACCGTCCATGACACCCCTGCGCATGCGCAGGAATACGCCGGCCAGTCTGCGCATGCGCGGAACCATGCCGGTAGTTCTGCACATGCGCTAACCCTTCGGCGCCGGTTGGCGCGGCGCCAACCCCTCTGGCGCCGGCCTAGCCCCCGGAAGTGCGGAGGATTCTGCAACTTTCGGTTGGCCCGCCGCCGGAGTGGTTCACGCCGTTCTTGGCGCCGGAGTTGGGCCAATTCGGCGATTGCGGGAGAATCCTGCCCATAGAGTGGATCTGCAGGCACATGTAGGCCAGACCAGGTAAGGACGGCAGATTTCCTTCCCTGAAGGACATTGGTGGACCAGATGGGTTTTTACAACAATCAACTGTAATTTCATGGTCATCGTGAGGCAGACTTCTAATTCCACATTTTAAATTGAATTCCAAGGTCACCATTTGAACCCGGGTCCCCAGTGCATTCCCCTGAGTCTCTGGATTAATGGCCCAATGAAATTACCACTTCGCCATCACCTTTTGCAACATTTTACAGCCAATTGTGTGCTTTTAAAGTGAGTCATGTAGGAAATATGGTAGCAAATTGCTGCACAGCAAGCTCCCACAAACAGCAAACCCGGTAACCCCTTAATTAGATGTTGGTTAAGAGATCAACATTGGCCTGGGGCAACTTCCCTCCTCTCTTCAACAAAAGAGACACGGCATCCTTTACATTCACCTGAGAGGGGAGGAGGAGCTTCGGTTCAACATCTCGCCTGAAAGCGGGCACCTCTGACATTCACCACTCCGTCACCACTTCACTGGGGTGTCAACCTGGTTGACGCATCCAGGTCCTGGCGCCTTTTCCCATGGCCCGCCATTGGCCACCACGGGATCTTCCACCGCTGCCGGGGATCCCGCCACGGGGCGTGAGGTTCACCTTTGGTGGGAGCAGAAGATCCCACTGGTCAGGAAGTGCCGGAGAATCCCACCCCTGGGGTGGGAAGACAGTTCAATTGCAGATTATTTGTATTTCTGAACCTAACATTTGGTTTTTGAAAAGTAATTCGAAAAATGTTCCAATCTCCCTGTATTGCCTTGGCCATACCATCCCAGGAACAACACGGCAGCACACTGTGGCTAGCACTGTTCCTCCACAGCTCCAGGGTCCCAGGTTCAATTCCCGGCTTGGGTCACTGTCTGTGCGGAGTTTGCACGTTCTCCCCCGTGTCTACGTGGGTTTCCTCCGGGTGATCCGGTTTCCTCCCACAGTTCAAAGATGTGCAGGTTAGGTGGATTGGCCATGCTAAATTGCCCCTAGTGTCCAAAAAGGTTTGGTGGGGTTACTGGGTTACGGATGTGGGCTTAAAGTGGGGTGCTATTTCCAAGGGCTGATTGGATTGGATTGGATTGGATTTGTTTATTGTCACGTGTACCGAGGTACAGTGAAAAGTATTTTTCTGCGAGCAGCTCAACAGATCATTAAGTACATGGGAAGAAAAGGGAATAAAAGAAAATACATAATAGGGCAACACAACATATACAATGTAACTACAAAAGCACTGGCATCGGGTGAAGCATACAGGGTGTAGTGTTAATGAGGTCAGTCCATAAGAGGGTCATTTAGGAGTCTGGTGACAGTGGGGAAGAAGCTGTTTTTGAGTCTGTTCGTGCGTGTTCTCAGACTTCTGTATCTCCTGCCCGATGGAAGAAGTTGGAAGAGTGAGTAAGCCGGGTGGGAGGGATCTTTGATTATGCTGCCCGCTTTCCCCAGGCAGCGGGAGGTGTAGATGGAGTCAATGGATGGGAGGCAGGTTCGTGTGATGGACTGGGCGGTGTTCACGACTCTCTGAAGTTTCTTGCGGTCCTGGGCCGAGCAGTTGCCATACCAGGCTGTGATGCAGCCCGATAGGATGCTTTCTATGGTGCATCTGTAAAAGTTGGTAAGGGTTAATGTGGACATGCCGAATTTCCTTAGTTTCCTGAGGAAGCATAGGCGCTGTTGTGCTTTCTTGGTGGTAGCGTCGACGTGGGTGGACCAGGACAGATTTTTGGAGATGTACACCCCTAGGAATTTGAAACTGCTAACCATCTCCACCTTGGCCCCGTTGATGCTGACAGGGGTGTGTACAGTACTTTGCTTCCTAAAGTCAATTACCAGCTCTTTAGTTTTGCTGGCGTTGAGGGAGAGATTGATGTCGCTACACCACTCCACTAGGTTCTCTATCTCCCTCATGTATTCGGACTCATCGGTATTCGAGATCCGGCCCACTATGGTCGTATCGTCAGCAAACTTGTAGATGGAGTTGGAACCAAGTTTTGCCACGCAGTCGTGTGTGTACAGGGAGTAGAGTAGGGGGCTAAGTACGCAGCCTTGCGGGGCGCCGGTGTTGAGGACTATTGTGGAGGAGGTGTTGTTGTTCATTCTTACTGATTGTGGTCTGTTGGTCAGAAAATCGAGGATCCAGTTGCAGAGTGGGGAGCCAAGTCCTAGGTTTTGGAGCTTTGATATGAGCTTGACTGGGATTATGGTGTTGAAGGCGGAGCTGTAGTCAATAAATAGGAGTCTAATGCAGGAGTCCTTGTTTTCGAGATGCTCTAGGGATGAGTGTAGGGTCAGGGAAATGGTGTCTGATGTGAACCGGTTGCAGCGCTATGCGAATTGCAGTGGATCAAGGCGTTCTGGGAGTATGGAGGTGATGCGCTTCATGATCAACCTCTCGAAGCACTTCATCACGACTGAAGTCAGGGCCACTGGTCGGTAGTCATTGAGGCACGTTGCAGGCTCGATGGGCCGAATGGCCCCCCCTCTGCACTGTAAATTCTACGATTCTATGATCCCAGTAAGCATTACACACGGGTCATAATGGTTAGGAGTCAAAGGGCCAAATCAACGTTGGGTTTTATTCATCCCACCCTTGATGAGTCTTCAAGAGTTCCCACCTCAACACACGTGACCACTACCAACTAGGAGGGCAAGAGCAGCAGATACCTGGGAACGCCACCACCTGAAAGCTTCCCTCCAAGTCACTCACCACCCTGACTTGGAAATATATCGCCATCCCTCCACTGTCGCTGGGTGACATCCTGGAACTCACTCACTCACAGCACTGTGGGTGTACCTACACCACACAGACGGCAGCGGTTCAAGGAGCCAGTTCACCGTCACCTTCTCAAGGGCAACTGGGAACGGGCAACAAAAGCTGGGCCCGGCCAGCGAAGCCCACATCCCAAGAATGAATAAAACTAAATCTCGACCGCAGTCGGCCATTCTCTCCTTGGTCAGCAGGATGCTGAGCACACAGATGGTTCATTCTGCAACCCTCGCGCCCGCAGAAAGGAGAGGATTTTAGTCCCATCAGCAATTCGAGCTCCCCGAGAGTAAGTCTGGCCGGCTGGGAGCAGGGAATTACGGCGTGGTCCCAGCAACATTGTTCAACAGCAGTGTTGCGCCCTTTACTCCTGTGAAAACAAAAGCCAAACTTGGCCAGTTTGGGGGGAGAGAATGACCATGATCGAAGTTCAAGGTCCTCTTCAAAGAGGGCTGGAGGTTACTCCTAACTAGATGCTGTGCTCTTTCCCTCAGCCCCTTAAATGCAAAAGGATTTGTATCCCTGCCCGAGAACAATCCTTCCTGTTTAATCTCCAGTGCATTAGACCGCTTTTGCCAATGCACATTGCCTTGAACTGTGAGTAAAGGAGAAGGCATTCAGGAAGTTTTAACCTCCGCAGTGATTGTTCACTGGGCAGATTCCCCAGCCGGCAGAGCCGGACCCTCTGAAGGAGTTTTTCCTTTCATGCAGGTGGTCTCTTAGCCAACTCACAGCAATTGGTTGGGGCCTCCCCACCCCTAGAACTTGGAAAGAAACTCCCAGGCTGGACTTCTACTGCTCCTGCACAATCCCCGGAAACCCGACTTTCACATGGCCAATCTGAAAAACCAGGAAGCTATTATGGGATTTCATGTCGGAATGAGACAATGCATTACACATCCACAGGCGATCTGCAAATTACAGAAGACTTACACACTGCTAACCTTCAACTTATTACACACCTTCCCTTTGTTCTATCCTTCAACTCCATCTTTCCCTGTCACTGTGCTTGTTTTAAAAATCTCTAAGCTTCTTCTGATGAAAGGCCATTGACCTGAACCACTGGGCAGAATCTTATGGCCGCAAAGTTAGTGAGACGCCCACATCGCCTCTTTTTGGGAAGACACTCAGCTCCCTGTGCCACTCAGACACCTGTCAGGCCAGCATTGGCCTTCCCGGAGGATCAAGGACCCCGCGGAATGGGGAAACCGTGGGGGTTGCCAGCCAATCAGAGGCCAGTAGCTCAAATCCCACAAGGATGCCGCTGGGATGACACCCGTCCGAGGGGGTCGAGGAGGGATCCATGCACAGGTGAGGGATAGTGGGAGGAAACCTGTGGTGTGGGAGGTCACAGGTGGGGAAGGGGGACTTAGCAGAAAGGTCAAGGACATGCTCGGAGCAACGTCTCCCCCCGTCTTCCTATGCCTTTCATGTGGAGATGCCAGCGTTGGACTGGGGTGGGCACAGTAAGTAGCCTCACAACACCAGGTTAAAGACCAACAGGTTTGTTTGGAATCACTAGCTTTCGGAGCACAGCTCCTTCCTCAGGTGAATGAAGAGGTGGGTTCCAGAAACACATATATAGACAAAGTCAATGATGCAAGATGATATTTAGAATGCGAGTTTTTGCAGGTAATTAAGTCTTTACAGGTCCAGACAGTGCGACTGGAGAGAGGGATAATCACAGGTTAAAGAGGTGTGAATTGTCTCAAGCCAAGGCAGTTGGTAGGATTTCGCAAGTCCAGGCCAGATGGTGGGGGGTGAATGTAATGCGACATGAATCTGAGGTCCCAGTTGAGGCCGTACTCATGTGTGCGGAACTTGGCTATAAGTTTCTGCTCGGCGATTCTGCGTTGTCGCAGGTCCTGAAAGCTGCCTTAGAAAACGCTTACCCGGAGATCAGAGGCTGAATGCCCTTGACTGCTGAAGTGTTCCCCGACTGGAAGGGGGCAATTAATGCCCACTTAAAGGCCTTAATTGGAGGGGAGGCAAGAGGGTCTCCATGGGTCTTCCCGCCATAGACTTAACCAGGGTGGAGGTGGGAAGGTGGCAGGGTCTTCACTGATACCCTCCACCTGATTCATTGCACAAGCTTCCATCCCATTCTATCTCTTCCTTCATCAATGCTGGGTGACCCTTAGGTTATTTCCAGCATTTTCCGATTTCAGAGAGTGCTTCCGCAAGAAGAAATACATTTTCTCAAAGCGGGAAGCAAGAGGGAAAGGGGGCCAGAAATTAAGGAAGTGAGGGAAAGTTAAACTGGAGGGTTGTCAGACGGCAGAGGGATTTAGAAGGCAGCACGGTAGCACAGTGGTTAGCACTGTTGCTTCACAGCGCCAGGTTCGATTCCTGGCTTGGGTCACTGTCTGTGCGGAGTCTGCACGCTCTCCCCATGTCTGCGTGGGTTTCCTCCGGGCGCTCCTGTTTCCTCCCACAAGTCCCGAAAGATGTGCTTGTTAGGTGAATTGGACATTCTGAATTCTCCCTCTGTGTACCCAAACAGCTGTCGGAATGTGGCGATGAGGGGATTTTCACAGTAACCTCATTGCCGTGTTAATGTAAGCCTACTTGTGACAATAAAGATTATTATTATTATTATTATTAAGTTGAAGAACTGGCTCTGTCAGCACAGCAGACTACACAGACCATCACTCACTCTTTCACAGGAATAGAACATTCAGCCCATCGAGATATTGAGACATCAAACTTATTCCTTTCCCAGCTCGTGTACAGTCCCCTCCAGTGCTCTACGCATTTAACCTTCGGTGAAATGTTCTGGATAAATATATGTTGACACACAAAGGTTATTCAGTGTGGAACATTCATCCATCCTCAGAGTTTGCTGTCACCCAGAGATCAGCGCCTCACCATGACGGTCAGATAGCAGAGAAAGCCACTGAGTCTTCACTTCCAGGAGCCAGCCCTGGATCCACGCCTCCTACATTGCAACAGCAGCTACACCTCAGAGAGTGCATCATTGGCTGGAAAGTGTCATGGGGCGCTGCGAAAGGCGCTATCCAAATGCAGGCCTTCCCCTCGCAACGCAGAGCAGAGAGCGATGAATTTATGGTTCTGTTTCGCGCTGTTGTCCTTGATCCCGGAAACATATTTTAGCTCTGTACAGGGACAAAAAAAACCCCAAAACCACAAGGTCCATCACGGCTCCTGCTCAGCCGATAGATTTATGATGTTATTCTCTTTAATGAGGCGTTCGTAGCATGGCTGGCAGCTGGCGTTCCCATTCTGTGTTCTTCTTTCGCGCTGCACCCTACCCATCGCCCGACACGCTGCTCTTCAATTGGGATAACAGCGAGCGTGAGAGCGGGGATAGTGGGGGGGGGGGGGACTGAAGGAATTGTTCAGTGTGAAGCAGAGACAGGGAGGCAGAAAGGAACGTGAGGGGGAAAATGCAGAAAGATACACCCCCGTCCAATGCGGCCGAGACGACTTTGATTAAAGATACTCGATACTTTCCTCCTTTACTTTTGGCTGCAGTCTCTGGGCTCCGTGAGGAACAGGATATTTCGGGATCAGCCAGACTGAAGCTTACTCTTGGCTTACTGAATTTCTTGGAAGTTTGCCCGATTAATTTCCCCCCACACCTCGACTCTCAGTCCCCCGTGTTTTTTTGGCTGTTGTTCTTTCTTTAGATTCCTTCTTTGCCCTCCAGAGGTGCCTTCTTCACGGTGTTACCCCTCCCCCTTCTCCCCCCCCAGGACAATCTAGCCCAATCCTTCTTGTATTGTCGAAGGGGCAAAGGGACATGACTGAATGTTGACCAGAGGATAACATATCAGGATAGAATCAAGGAGGGGGAATGTGATGATATTCACCTGAGTCTGTGCTGGCTCTTAGAAAGGGCAATCCAGTTGATCTCACCCCCGTTGCTTTTTGTACTCCAAGCATTGAAAATGAAAATCACTTATTGTCACAAGTAGGCTGATCTCTGGGTGACAGCAAACTCTGAGGATGGATGAATGTTCCACACTGAATAACCTTTGTGTGTCAACATATATTTATCCAGAACATTTCACCGAAGGTTAAATGCGTAGAGCACTGGAGGGGACTGTACACGAGCTGGGAAAGGAATAAGTTTGATGTCTCAATATCTCGATGGGCTGAATGTTCTATTCCTGTGAAAGAGTGAGTGAAGTAGGCTTCAAATGAAAGTTACTGTGAAAAAACCCTAGTCGCCACATTCCGGCACCTGCTCGGGGATTGAACCGTGCTGCTGGTCTGTCTTGGTCTGCTTTCAAAGCCAGCGATTTAGCCCAGTGTGCTAAACAGCCTCTCTGCCTCAGCGTCCCGTGAAAGTGCCTCAGGACGGTTTCTTAACCCTGCTGAAAGCGCTAGCTCATTGTAAATTGTTGTTGTATTGAGGCCAGCTTTGAAGCTGGATTGTTGGCCTCGGGCAAGGGCTTGAAGCCAACGGGCAAGCGGGAACGGGGATTGGATTCAGCTTTTCCCTTGCACAGACTCGTACGCGCCAGCAATGAGTTAATATCTTCAGCTCTTCGTCCGTCCCCGTTCCCCCCCCCCCCCCACCTTCTCCTGGCCCTCCTCAGGATTGTCCGGTTATTTATCTTAACTCCCCACTTTACGATAATACAACAACAGTGGAGGGCTCTGCGCTTTGACATATGTGTCCAACTCCAAAGCTATCATCAGCGTCATGCTGGGATGTGTCCTGCCATTACAAACAACATAAGTGCATTGTCAAGGGGAGTCTGCATAGCTCTGGCGCAAGTTGAAAGCCTTTATTTCCCATCACCCCTTCCCACCCCCTCCTCCCTCTCTCCCCGCCCCCACCCCCTCTCCTCCAGTCTTCCTTCATTTAAAGAGAAGGATGCTGCGAATGGAAAATTTTAATAGCGACCTGAAACATCCTGGAACAAAGTAAACATGAACAAAAATGCAATGAGGCGCACAGCTCTGACTTTCGCCCTGATCATTTCGTAGACCGAGATAAGATGGGGGGGGGGGGGGGGGTGGAGGTCAACATTGGGGCAGAAATTTATCCACACTGGTCCTGCTGGGTGCCAGGCCAACCGTCTGGCTGCACCTGGCGGGTGAGAGATGCCTGCCAGGGGGGTTCTCGTTTCTCAGATACGGTTCCTCTAGTGTCGCCAACCAAGAAAGAAAATTTGGAACGGAAAGACTTGCATTCGTATAGCGCCTGCCGCACCCTCAGGATGTCTTTTTTGAAGCTCAGCCACTGTTGTAAAGCCACGATGTGGAGATGCCGGCGTTGGACTGGGGTGGGCACCGTAAGAAGTCTGGCAACACCAGGTTAAAGTCCAACAGGTTTGTTTCGAATCACTAGCTTTCGGAGCCCACCTGAGGAAGGAGCTGCGCTCTGAAAGCTAGTGATTCGAAACAAACCTGTTGGACTGTAATCTGGTGCAGTAAGACTTCTTACTGTTGTAAAGAGCGGCTCACAGCAGCCAATTTGCACACAGGAAGATCCCACAGACAGCAACGTGGTCATGATCATCTGTTTTAACGATGTTGATTGAGGGACAAATATTGACCTCCCCTGGCCTTCTCTGAAATAGTGCCGTGTCCACCTGCAAGGGAAGACGGGGCCTCATTCTGACGTCTCATCTGCTCAGTCAGCTTACTGTGTCAGAGTCTGTCTTCATTTAGACGCCAGCCGCAACGTAACAGGTTGCAGCCGCTCTGCACTGCTCTGCCTCTCTGTGGTCTGGAGTTGCTCCAGCTTCCTAATCCCTGTTTTCGGTCTCCTCCATTATTTATAACAGTTGTCGCTTCGGTGTAGATTGGAACAGCCTTGCGCCTTTTATAGGGGCAGTGAATGAAACAGGCTGCATGAATTCCCACCAGGGTTTGTGCTCTGTGGCTGCTCCGCACTGTCCACTAAGTGGTGTCGGGCGGGGGCGGGTGAATGGGATGCCTTAGTGTTGCCTCTGGGTAGATCGCTGGCACCTATCAACCTGGGCTCTGGGTATCATCTGCTGTGTCCTTTGGCCAAAGATCAACTTCAACCCCATTGGCTGGTCATTATCACATTGCTGTGTGCAAACCGGTTACCCGAAGGGGCGGCACGGTGGCACAGTGGTTAGCACTGTTGCCTCACAGCACCGGGGACCCGGGTTCAATTCCGGCCTCGGGTGACGGTCTGCGTGGAGTTTGCAAGCTCTCCCCGTGTCTGCGTGGGTTTCCTCCGGTGTCATGATATCCACATCAGCATATCATGGTGCAATCACACACGCACTGATGGACAGGCAGTTGGACCAACCAGCACACACATAACATCGCAGCCAATCACCAGTGAGAGCACACGCACTATAAAACAGGGAACACCACAGTTCCCGCTCATTCTACCAGGAGATAGCTCAGAGCACAGAGCTCACAGCGCGCCACTCAGACATATACCATGTGCTGAGTGCCTCACTAAGATAGTGATAGGGCTGGGTCCACAGGTTAGCTGGTGAAGCACGTACCCAAGCCAGCAGTTAGTTGTCACTATTGTTTAGACAATAAAACAGAGTTGTACCATCTACAGCCGTGTTGGATCATTTGTGCAGCAGAACACCCAACACGACATCCGGGTGCCCCGGTTTCCTCCCACAGTCCAAAGATGTGCAGGTTAGGTGCATTGGCCGTGCTAAATTGTTCTTTAGTGTCCAAAATGTTAGATGGGGTTACTGGGATGGGGTGGGACCGTGTGCCTAGGTAGGGTTTCTTTCCAAGGGTCGGTGCAGACTCGATGGGCTGAATGGTCTCCTTTTGCACTGTGGGGATTCAATGATTCTATGATATCCTGCATTACATCAGTGACACTTCAGAAGTACTTTCAGGACATCCTGAGATGGTGAAAGGTGCCATGTAAATGCAACTTCTTTCTTTCTTTTTATCATGGGCATGTCTCAACACCCTTCTTCCCATGTCAGTCCCAGCTGCCTGTGAGACGGCAGGGAGGAGGGAGGGCGTGCGGCCGCACTCTTATCATGGCCCCCTCACTCCCAGGGAGCTTGTTTGCTACCTTTATCACCAAACACTAATTTGCTCAAACTGACCCAGACACATCAAATGAAACCCCCATTTTCCATTCTGAAGGTTGAAGCATTGCACCCCCATGGTTCCTAAACCAGTCCCTGAACAAACCCTAATAGGAACTCCCAACCTAAGCTCTACAATCCTGGGTACACTTAATTTCCCCCATTTACCTCGTAAGGAAGGGCCCGACATCCTACATCTTAGACAGGATGTACAGCATAGTCATCCAACCCAATGGCCTGTATCAGTATAAGTCTTCCCCCCCCCCTTTTCTAAACGTAAAATATTCTTCTAATCCTTTCTCCCTTATCTGTTTAACCAACTTTCCTTAATTGTGTCTATTCTGCTCCCCCTAATCACTCCAGGTGCAAGTCAGTTCCACATTCTGACACCTGTCTCACAAACCTGTTTCTCCTGAACCCCCTAATAAATGACTGCCATGGTAACGAATTCAGAGACGTTTTGTGCAAGGCTCAAATACAACAAATGTGGGACTGAATGGGATTTCGCCCAACCGAGGATAGGTTGAACTTTAAAGTGTGTGCAGAGATAAAAAGATCTGGGGATCTACGCGTACAGGAATCTTCGGAGGTTCGCAGACAAGTGGACAGGATCCTTGGCTCTCTGGATGGAGTACAAAGGTACGGAAATTATTCTAAACTCCATAGCCAGAATGTTAGCCCCCCCCCACCCACCCCCCCCAACCTAGCAGGTTCTGAGGGGGTGGGAGGGTGAGTAAAATTTCATAAGTAGGATTACCTCTGGGGTCACCCACACCGTCCTGACATATTCATGATTTTACGCCACTTGATGGCCACTTAAGGGCCTTTCCACCCACCTCAATTTTTAGGATGGCAATCGGATGATAGGTCAAGAGGGGAATGCCAGATTTGACCTAAGTTCAACCTCAGGCGGCGAGGGGGGGGGGTTCTGCCTCCATCAGATGTGACCTGCGGCCCTCCTTCCCCAACCCAACCTGTCCCCCGAGTTCCCAGTAGCTCCCATCGCGACCCACCCAGCCCTTCCCCACCTCCTCCTCCCCCGCCCTCACTTGACCCCTTCTACTTCCCTATCCACCAGTTTCTGGCATTCAGCTCCCTGCACTGCCTCTTCTGGCCACTCTAGCGCTGTTCCCGGAATAACTGCAGAGCTGCCGGCCAATCTGATTGGCCGGCAGCTCTCCAAGACGCAACTCCTTCCCGTAGATGGGATTCTGCCAATCGACGCTTGTTGGCCTCAGCTGGAATATTGGGCGGGATTCTCCGACCCCCCGCTGGGTCGTAGAATCGACAGGGGGCGGCGTGAATCCCGCCCCCACTGGCTGCCGAATTCTCCGTCGCCAGGGTTTTGGCGGGGGCGGGAATTGCACCGCGAGGTCGGCGGCCGCTGGCAGCGGTCCCCCCGGTGATTCTCCGTGCCCGCGATGGGCCAAGTGGCCACCCGTTTTCTGCGAGTCCCGCCGGCGTAAATCACAACAGGTCCTTACCGGCGGGACCTGGCTCCACGGGTGGCCTGCAGAGACCTCGGGGGGGCACGGGGGGATCTGGCCCCGGGGGGTACCCCCACGGTGGCCTGGCCCGCGATCGGGGCCCACCGATCCGTGGGCGGTCCTGTGCCGTGGGAGCACTGGGTGCGGAGAAGAACCCCCCTGCGCATGTGCAGGGATGTCGCCAGCACACGCTGGCGCTCCCGCGCATGCGCCAACTCGCGCCGGCTGGAGGAGGCCCTTCCGCGCCGGCTGGCGCGGCGCCAAACACTCCGGCGCCAGCCTAGCCCCTGAAGGTGCGGAGGATTCTGCACCTTCGGGGCAGCCCAACGCTGGAGTGGTTCATGCCGCTCCTCGGCACCCGAGTGGCCCAGCCGCCCCATTGTCTTCAATCCAGGGCACCAGACTTTCGAAAAACTGCCCAGGCCTTGGAGAGGGCGCAGAGGGGCTTTACCAGGATGGCATCAAGGATGAGGGACGTCATTGATTGCGAGACTGGAGAAGCTGAGATTTTCGCCCATCGGCAGACCGAAGGTCAGGGGGTGAATTAATATCCTGAAGGATGATGATAGAGTGAATAAGGAGAAACTATTTGCCATGGCAAAGGGCACAGATTTAAGATAAGTGACAGAAGAAGCAGAGACGAGAAGGGCGGAGGTTTTTTTTCTTGATACCGCGACTTGTTATGATGTTAGACTGCACTGCCTGGTAGGGTGACGATAGAAGCCGATTCCGTGATCACTTTCCAAAGGGA